>NC_060125.1:240966898-241269814 GCF_021461395.2 Schistocerca americana | reverse complement strand
TCACATTTTTGCTGCAGGCATTTGGCCTGACATTCCATTCTCGGGCTCTGAGAATTGTATCCCTTATTCAGTCGTTTTCTCATGGTCACCTCCCTCTTGGCAGATCCGAAAGGGGGGCTAGTCCGGAATCTTTTCCAATGGAGAGATCATCGTCATTCTTTTTTTCATTTTCAAGCCACGTGTCCCGTGGACACACATGTGTACCTAAAACAATGGTTTCTATTGCTTTCTGCATCCTCATACTGTTGATCACCGCTCATTAGCCCGCCTTTTAGGAGCTGTTTCCCCCGCAAGAGAGTGCCCTGAACCTCTGTCATTTCCTCCGCTATCTTTGACAAGATCGTTAACAGAGCGTGGGTGACTTCTTACACCCGAAGTGTGCGTTTGTCACGGCCGATAATTTTTATTGAAAGTTTAAGGAGTGGCGATGTTTTGACTACTAGTCAAAGACGCTGCCCCTAGAGTATGGTTCCACACAAAGTAAACTATATAAACGTCAAACCGTTTCCAGCCTCCCAGATGATAACATCTGGGTAGTTCTCAGAGAATTAGAGACACATGTTATAAAGAATATTATAATGTGTTTAATGCAGCTAATACTGCAGCATGCTTCAACTGGTGGCATACTCTGTGCTTTTTCAAGCCACTGTATACGGTGATCACAGGTGCTGGCGGTGTGTGAGTGCTCTTGGTAATCGCCAGCATTGATTAACGGTTACAGAGCGGACTCTGTGTTCCGGACGCTACCTGTTGCGACCGGGATTTGTCGTGGGCGGGTGATACCTTGCGGGCAGCTGCTCACTGTGTCATTTTCTCTCTCGCCAGCTACGAAGGGAGATCGACCATGTTCGGTTCCATGCAGGACTAGTTTCACAAGACTTTCTTTGAACAGAGTACGTTTCTCTTAAGTTCCGGTTCAATGCTGGAGTTTCTACGTTTTTCAAGTACTTGAGCAACGTTTTTCCAGTAGTTACAGTTAGTCAATGTGTGTGGTTTTTAGGAGTTGAATCTTGATGCTTGCAGTTATAGGCGTGGTGCGCATACGCAATGTATATTAGTGTTGGACAGGACCACCTCTTCGGAAAGAGGATTCTCCGTTGCGGTAGTACTTCCCCATGGACCACCGCACAACACCGTGGTATGGTGAGGTTCACACAGACGCAGAGATATCTATCTAGGTAGTGAGATTTTTCTGTGGTTATTTACAAGTATTACGGTGACGTCACAGACTACTAAAATAGGCTTGGTATTTAGCAAAGTAATTTTCTTGTAAGTGGTGAGAGCAACGGTTTTCGCAGTGTGAATCTTTCGTTGTTATTATAAGGCTACTACGGACGCTCTTATGGTGACGTCACACACTAATGATGCAGGTAGAATGTAGACTTTTGTACTTATCAGATCTGTATTTGTTGTTAAATGATGCAGTGTGGAAATTGTTAAATTTGGATATAGCTGTATTTGTTACATTGTCACGCTATGTGAGTTGTTTAACGTGGGATATGAACGTAATTGTTTTCAGTATCGCGCTGCGATGAGTGGTCAGTCTCGTTTTTTTATGTGTACGTCTTTTGAGAAAATCAGCCAAACTTGTAAACAGCTACGTAATGCCATTGTTTTTTAACAAACTATGACGGCGCACATTAATAATATGCGGATATGTTACTCACAGCAATATTTTATTTGTTACACTACGACACTTGATTATACTCTCGTTTTTAACATGCTGTCACGTAGTCGCATCGTCATTGCAGACATCGAGCCGAAGATGCTATTTGTGTGCAAGGACTGTGCTCCAAAGCCTTGCGGCATGGCACCACTGTTCTTGGAGCTCACAGACAAGTATCGTGTGTCTGAATGAAGACACAGTGCGGACTTCAACTGGTCCTAGATCTGTCTGTGAAAGACGTCGCGTTAGATGTATTGATCGCTAGGTGTCATTCGTACCCATATTGGAAGAAAACTGCCACGTATTTCCTCCAGCCTAACCTTACCAAGGTGATTGACGCAGTATTGGAGGAGACAATGCGAAACAACGGCACATCAGTTAATACAGACTGTATTCTGGGAATTAGAATTATATTAATACCTTCATCTGCCAACGGGCGTTGATATATATCAACGGGGACAGGTGAAAATGTGTACCCCGACCGGGACTCGAACCAACAATCTCCTACTTACATGGCAGACGCACTATCCATCTGAGCCACCGAGGCCACAGAGGATAGCGCGACTGCAGGGACTATCGCGCAAACACCTCCCGCGAGACCCACATTCTCACCTTGTGTGACCACACACTACATTCGTAGTGTCCCACCCTGACACACTCATTACCCGTGGAAGACATTCTTACCAAGTCCCGTAAGAGTTCGGGGAATATGTGTGCATCTGCACAGAAGAAGAAGGTAATGGCCGGTGTTGCCAGAACTATATACTTATATGGACATGTCCGAAAGAACAGACACCATATCCATATAAGTATTCTGGGAAGGTGCCGCTTATTGAAAGTGGATCCATAGTCTCCGGCATGGATTTTGTCTCTCAATCGACGTGGCTCTGCTGGGCACTTCTGCTGCTCGCTTTCTACCGTAAGTGTGGTGTTCATTGACAGCTGATGCCTGATGCGAGAGAAGTACTCTCCTTCTCGCTCACTGTCCCTCCAGTGTATGCCTGGGATCCTTTCGACAGTTTCTGGCAGCTTCGGCATGTCTTGTGCGTGCCTCCAAATCATATTTTTTTAGTTTGTTTTAGATTAAGTGCATTTTTCTATCCAGTCCCACGCAATACAGTTTTGTGGAGACTTTGAATACAACACTCCCTATTGTGTCAGGAGTAAGGCAGGCTGACACGGAATCTGTAACCTGAAGCTCAAAGTCAAGGTCATCCAGAACTGGCAGTTCTATCCTAGTAGCCAGTACTAGTCAGAGAAGGTTTAGCTTGAACGTGAAAAGAACGTATAAGGGCTTTACAATGGAAATTAAGCGGAAAGCAATATTATAGAAAGGTAAGGCGAAGTAAATGAAGGAAAAATGGGAGATACAGTACTACGGGTGGGTTTCCAGAGAGCACCCGAAGATCTACATCTACATCTACATCCATACTCTGCAAGCCACCTGACGGTGTGTGGTGGAGGGTACTTTGAGTACCTCTATCGGTTCTCCCTTCTGTTCCAGTCTCGTATTGTTCGTGGAAAGAAGGATTGTCGGTATGCCTCTGTATGGGCTCTAATCTCTCTGATTTTATCCTCATGGTCTCTTCGCGAGGTATACGTAAGAGGGAGAAATATACTGCTTGACTCCTCGGTGAAGGTATGTTCTCGAAACTTCAAGAAAAGCTCGTACCAAGCTACTGAGCGTCTCTCCTGCAGAGTCTTCCACTGGAGTTTATCTATCATCTCCCTAACGCTCTCGCGATTACTAAATGATCCTGTAACGAGGCGCGCTGCTCTCCGTTGGATCTTCTCTATCTTCTATCAACCCTATCTGGTACGGATCCCACACAGGTGAGCAGTATTCAAGCAGTGGGCGAACAAGCGTACTGTAACCTACTTCCTTTGTTTTCGGATTGCATTTCCTTAGGATTCTTCCAATGAATCTCAGTCTGGCATCTGCTTTACCGACGACCAACTTTATATGATCATTCCATTTTAAATCACTCCTAATGCGTACTCCCAGATAATTTATGGAATTAACTACTTCTACTTGCTGACGTGCTGTATTGTAGCTAAATGATAAGGGATCTTTCTTTGTATGTATTCGCAGCACATTACACTTGTCTACATTGACATTCAATTGCCATTCCCTGCACCATGCGTCAATTCGCTGCAGATCCTCCTGCATCCTAAGTGGAAATAAGGCCCCTGGAGTAGATGAAATTCATTTGGAATCATTGAGACCTTCGGGAGACACAAAAAATGTTGTTGAAATGTATGTGAAATCTTATGGGACTTAACTGCTAAGGTCAGCAGTCCCTAAGCTTACACACTACTTAACCCAAATTATCCTGAGTACAAACACACACACCTATACCCGAGGGAGGACTCGAACCTCCGCCGTGTCCAGTCGCACAGTCCATGACTGAGGCGCGTTAGACCGCTCGGCTAATCCCGCGCGGCAGACACAAATACAATGTAACTATTCCCGGTGGAGTGCAAGATATATGAGCCAGAACTACAAAAAACGAAGTGCGAAGTGTTGACAGCTATGAATATTACCAAACTATCAGTTTAATAACTCGTAGTTGCAAAATACTGACATCAATTATTTACAAAAGAATTGATAGATTCGTAGGGACCGTCTTCCCGGAGGATCGGTTTGCATTCCAGAAAAGTGTAGGAACGCGCGAGGCAGTAATGATGTTTGATGTGTCAGCACAGCATGGAATTCAACCTTTTACACGACATAAGCTCAGCACAATGGGCTGTGCGGTCGTAGGACTGGACCAAGTGACACATCAAGCAATCACCATCGACAGTTGCACTGAACATTTATTTGGCGCATTTAAACATGACAAATAACAAATAAAATCAACACATTTTTAAAAGTATCACACTTCTTTAAATTTACGATTTATATGAGAGCAAGTTACTTCAAAATTTAAACGTTCATAAACCACGGCACTTATGACCTATTAGTGAAAGTGGAAACAAGGCCCCTGGAGTAGACGAAATTCACTTACAAGGGGAGGCTGCCAATTGTGAAATTCAGATCCGATTCATACTGCGCATAATAAAAGCTCATGGCAGAGGTGTAATGTGGCAAAGCAACAAGATGCACTTCTCAGTCATTGTCGAGAAAATCGACAGTTAAAAGAAACCGTTGCGGTGAAATACTCTCCACGATTAATAGCTTTCTACAGCGTCGTGGCGCAGCGGTAAGCGCTAGGGTTCGTAATCCGAAGGTCGCCGGATCGAATCTCGCGCCATACAAATTTTTTTTTTTTAGTATTTGTTTTTTGTAATTCAAATGTGTGTACACACGCACGCACACACACACACACACACACACACACACATATATATATATATATATATATATATATATATATATATATATATATATATATATATATATATATATGAAAATTCCTGACGACTGGAAAACTGCCCTGATACACCCACTACACAAAAAAGGTGACAAGACTAACCCGAACAACTACAGAGGAATATCCCTACTACCGGTCACATACAAGATCCTCTCTAAAGCTTTACTGAACAGACTAGAATGCCAAACCGACCACTTGATTGGGGAATACCAAGCAGGCTTCCGTAAAGGGCGGTCTTGTGCGGAACAAATTTGGAACCTGAAAATGATTTTACAACACAAACAGAACCTGATCATTACCTTTGTTGACTTCAAAAAGGCGTACGACTCTATCGACCGGAAAACTCTCTTCAAAATTCTAGCAGAATACAAAGTAGACAACAAAACACGGGCTATCATAGAGCAAACTTTAACCAACACGACCTCCAAAGTAAAGTTCTGTGGGGAACTATCAGAGCCCTTTGACATTCGCACAGGTGTCCGACAAGGCGATGGCCTCTCACCTCTCCTTTTCAATCTGGTGTTAGATAAGGTCATAAAAGAATGGGAAACATCACAACAGGGGATAACCTTAGGAAACCTACAGATTAAATGCCTGGCTTTTGCAGACGATTTGGCGATTGTCACGAAAGGTATAAAGGAAACAAAAGACGCTATTGAAAAACTGCACGAAATCGCTTCCAAAACTGGACTACAGATCTCTTACGAAAAGACACAGTTTATGAGCACAAAGAAACTCTCATCTCTGAACACAAAGTATGGCACGATTTACAAAACAGGAAACTTCAAATACCTCGGTGAAACACTACAAATGAGTGGACATAACAGAGACTCAAACGAAGAAAGAAAGACTAAACTTGGCAAGGCATACAAAGTAGTGTGGAATCATTACAACAAGAAGTCTATCTCACAACAAGCCAAATTACGCCATTACGACACGGTGGTGCTCCCCGAGGCACTATATGCAGCAGAGACCACACTAATCCTAGGGCATACACGTATCAGACAATTAGAAAAAGTAGAACGGAAAATACTTAGGAAAATATTTGGCGCAACTAACAACAATGGAATATGGATCAAGAAACCTACAGAGGAACTGTACAAACATACGGAGACAATCGCAGAAAAGATTAGAAAACGCAGACTACAATTCTATGGACACCTATACAGAATGCCATCACACAGGCTGACCAAACAGATCTTTGACTGGGTAACCACTAGAAACAACAAATGGGTGGCAGAGGTAGAAAACGACCTGAACCAGCTCAACGTAACAGCAGACACAATAAACGACAGAATAAAGTTCAGAAACATCATTAAGAAAAGTAAACTACATGAGATACAATGCGATAAACGAACAGGCATAAAATGGACCGAAGAACGCAAGCAAGATCACAGCCAGAAGATGAAAGAAATATGGGCAACCAAAAAGGCAATCAAGATGATGAAGCCGAAGACACAAAGCCGACAAGAAGCATGGGCAGAGGACCGGAAACAGAAACACAGCGAGCGAATGAGGGAAGTTTGGGCAGCAAGGAAGGCAGCAAAAGGAACTGGCCATGTAGTTTAGTCCAAATGCGCTCTTTAAGGGCAAAACACCAATAATAATAATATATATATATATATATATATATATATATATATATATATATATATATTAAATTCCCGGCAATTAGTTGCAACAATTATGCATATAATAAGTTGTTGAAAGTCGTTTGTCTCGGAAAAACTGGAGACTTCGAACATCATTATGTTTTCCGCAAACAAAGTTGTATTTCACAAATGTTATTAATTGTCTTCATAATGTTAACCACGTATAGTTAACGGAAGACGTAGAAACGATATTCCGAAACGAATAAGTATAGCGTAAGTCAAACTTTCGAATTAGAATAGAGACCCCCACGAACACAAATTTGCTGTGGCAGGTATGAAATATAAACTCGGTTACTCGCTCGTTACACTTTAAGGACAGATGCTGAATGGGCCGAAACGAGCCGCCTTATAGCAGCGTAGTTGCCTGCTAACTTCGACAGAAGGTAGATGCGGCCCCTAGCGCAACTTATAACATCGTCGAAAATCAGTGCAGACGTGAGAGCTTTGGTACAACCTGTTAAACAAACGGAAAAACGGAGGCGGTACAATTGGAGAGCGACCCGCCTTCATCAACATGCATAAGCAATTCATTAATAGTTTATATTTGAATTACAAAAAAATAATAATAAAAAAAATTGCATGGCGCGAGATTCGATCCGGCAACCTTCGGATTATGAACCCGAGCGCTTACTGCTATGCCACGACGCTGTAGAAAATGTTTAATTGTAGAGAGTATTTCACAGCAACGGTTTATTTTAACCGTCGATTTTCTCGACAACGGCTGAGAAGTGCATCTTGTTGCTTTGCCACATTACAACTCTGGCCATGAGTTTTTATTATGCGCAGTATGAATCGGATCTGAATTTCACAATTGGCGGCCTCCCCATGTTAGTGAAAGGAGTTAAAAATAATTATTCAAAAACTATGATCAACCTGAAGAACAAGTTACTAAAATTTAACGAGAAAATGTAGTCTTTCGTTACTGCATTGATTGGTATTACCAAAGTAATTCAGAGTACAGGCAGCAACAAAGCAGATACCATGGCACACAACCACGTTACTTAAATGGCAGGCACACTACAATGTAGGATATAAAATACAAAATTTCATGTGACCAAGCAACCCCGTGGGATTCAACAAACTAGGCCCAGAAGCGGACGCCCGCTCACTCAGCTTTTCCAGTACAGGCTCGTCGTGGACCCCCAAACGGGAGAAGCAACGGTTACGAACAGGCACGAAAAATTCCAAAACTATCTACAACAGACTGACGTCTGCCTTAAGTAACTAGAAACACAACATTTCATTACAGCACATCATCTGTAGAATTAATAAACCTATTAATGAACATCAGCTAAGCAGTACAAATCCATTATCTTATGTGCGTAGGGCCAATTATACATTAAGCCGCGAGCGAACTAGACGCACGGCCAGTCGGTACGCGCGGGCAAAGGGGGCGGAAAACACACATCAGCACAAGCAGGACAACCCAGGACCCCGCACTCGCTACCAAGACAAACAGCAGAAGTCTCGATAAAAAGAAGTCAAAATGCAAGTAACTAGGGTGCAAGCTAACGGCATGGTTCAAATGGCTCTGAGCACTATGGGACTTAACTTCTGAGGTCATCAGTCCCCTAGAACTTAGAACTACTTAAACCTAACTAACCTAACGACATCATACACATCCATGCCCGAGGCAGGATTCGAACCTGCGACCGTAGCGGTCGCGCGGTTCCATACTGTAGCGCCTAGAACAGCTCGGCATCCGAGGCGGGCAGCTAACGGTATATCGAGTTTCCCCCCGACGCAAAAAGAAAGCGACTTACAGCAAATAGCCACACTTAAATTTATGATTAAATCAGAATTAATTATCCTCATACTGTCATTGAAGGAATTCTTGTACTTTCATTAACAGAATCAGTTTCAAACTATTTAAACACACAATAACATCTGGGCTCTCAGTAACTCGTAAGAATTTATGAAACTACTCATTTAGAATTAGACACATGCCTCTCAGACACACAATTACTTCAGATAGAAACGTAACAGTAATCTTATTGAAATTCACGACAAAATATATCCAGGGAAAATTTCATCCAAGTATCTCTATAGCAATTGGCCAGCTTAACTCCGTCGTGTGATACAGGGTGTTTCAAAAATTACCGGTATATTTGAAACGGTAATAAAAACTAAACGAGCAGCGATAGAAATACACCGTTTGTTGCAATATGCTTGGGCCAACAGTACATTTTCAGGCAGACAAACTTTCGAAATTACAGTAGTTACAATTGTCAACAACAGATGGCGCTGCGGTCTGGGAAACTCTATAGTACGATATTTTCCACATATCCACCATGCGTAGCAATAATATGGCGTAGTCTCTGAATGAAATTACCCGAAACCTTTGACAACGTGTCTGGCGGAATGGCTTCACATGCAGATGAGATGTACTGCTTCAGCTGTTCAATTGTTTCTGGATTCTGGCGGTACACCTGGTCTTTCAAGTGTCCCCACAGAAAGAAGTCACAGGGGTTCATGTCTGGCGAATAGGGAGGCCAATCCACGCCGCCTCCTGTATATTTCGGATAGCCCAAAGCAATCACACGATCATCGAAATATTCATTCAGGAAATTAAAGACGTCGGCCGTGCGATGTGGCCGGGCACCATCTTGCGTAAACCACGAGGTGTTCGCAGTGTCGTCTAAGGCAGTTTGTACCGCCACAAATTCACGAAGAATGTCCAGATAGCGTGATGCAGTAATCGTTTCGGATCTGAAAAATGGGCCAATGATTCCTTTGCAAGAAATGGCGGCCCAGACCAGTACTTTTTGAGGATGCAGGGACGATGGGACTGCAACATGGGGCTTTTCGGTTCCCCATACGCGCCAGTTCTGTTTATTGACGAAGCTGTCCAGGTAAAAATAAGCTTCGTCAGTAAACCAAATGCTGCCCACATGCATATCGCCGTCATCAATCCTGTGCACTATATCGTTAGCGAATGTCTCTCGTGCAGCAATGGTAGCGGCGCTGAGGGGTTGCCGCGTTTGAATTTTGTATGGATAGAGGTGTAAACTCTGGCGCATGAGACGATACGTGGACGTTGGCGTCATTTGGACCGCAGCTGCAACACGGCGAACGGAAACCCGAGGCCGCTGTTGGATCACCTGCTGCACTAGCTGCGCGTTGCCCCCTGTGGTTGCCGTACGCGGTCGCCCTACCTTTCCAGCACGTTCATCCGTCACGTTCCCAGTCCGTTGAAATTTTTCAAACAGATCCTTTATTGTATCGCTTTTCGGTCCTTTGGTTACATTAAACCTCCGTTGAAAACTTCGTCTTGTTGCAACAACACTGTGTTCTAGGCGGTGGAATTCCAACACCAGAAAACTCCTCTGTTCTAAGGAATAAACCATGTTGTCCACAGCACACTTGCACGTTGTGAACAGCACACGCTTACAGCAGAAAGACGACGTACAGAATGGCGCACCCACAGACTGCATTGTCTTCTATATCTTTCACATCACTTGCAGCGCCATCTGTTGTTGACAATTGTAACTACTGTAATTTCGAAAGTTTGTCCGCCTGAAAATGTACTGTTGTCCCAAGCATATTGCAACAAACGGTGTATTTCTATCGCTGCTCGTTTAGTTTTTATTGCCGTTTCAAATATACCGGTCATTTTTGAAACACCCTGTATAAATACAATAATCAGGCGGCACTTAGACAAGGACCAGCCAAACTGTTTTCAACGGTAGTTGAAACAGAATGTATCAGCACCCCAGGCCCTAGTAAATGTTAATCATCACATCACATACAGCTCTCACTAGAACATTACTTACTAAGCAAGTTGAAATTAAACAGATTCGAGGACAGACTCAGCAGGAGTAGCAACGGCTGGCCAAGAAAATGAACTCAACAGCACAGAACCCAGTAGTCGATTCCGGCCTCAATTTACAGCACAAGCACGGTCCTTCCCTATTGCTTGTTCGACGAATTCATCCGCCGCAGATCTCGGTGCCAGGGGACATATAGCAAGCGAAATACACCAACGGCTTCCCAGAAACGTTGTAAGTAGGCTGTTTAGGTTTTTATATTGGTAACGCCACGTAGCGCTCTGTATGAAAATCACTGGCTGTGTTGTGTGCAGTCTGTGGCTGGTTTGCATTGTTGGAATTTGCTATTGTAGTGTTGGGCAGTTGGAGGTGAGCCGCCAGCAGTGGTGGATGTGGGGAGAGAGATGGCGGAGTTCTGAGAGCGGATGATCTGGACGTGTGTCCATCAGAGAGAGTAAATTTGTAAGACTGGATTCATGAACTGATATATATGTATTATGACTTTTGAACACTATTAAGGTAAATACATTGTTTGTTCTCTATCAAAATCTTTCATTTGCTAACTATGCCTATCAGTAGTTAGTGCCTTCAGTAGCTAGAATCTTTTATTTAGCTGGCAGTATTGGCGCTCGCTGTATTGCAGTAGTTCGAGTAGCGAAGATTTTTGTGAGGTAAGTGATTCATGAAAGGTATAGGTTATTGTTAGTCAGGGCCATTCTTTTGTAGGGATTATTGAAAGTCAGATTGCGTTCCGCTAAAAATATTGTGTGTCAGTTTAAGCACAGTCATTTATAGTTTTTCTAAGGGGACGTTTCAACGTGACTGCTTCCACGCCGGCGATATTTCCTACGGCGCCCTCACCCGGGTAAACAGCCCCTTTTAGATGTGCTCTTCCTGTTGCCTCGCACTGCACCTGTACTGTCCGCCAGACTTCCCAAACGACGTTACTTCTAGGCGTGGCCGCGCGGGAGTAGCCGAGCGGTCTTGGGCGCTGCAGTCATAGACTGTGCGGCTGGTCCCAGCGGCGGTTCGAGTCCTCCCTCGGGCATGGGTGTATGTGTTTGTCCTTAGGATAATTTAGGTTAAGTAGTGCGTAAGCTTAGGGACTGATGACGTTAGCAGTTAAGTCCCATAAGATTTCACACACATTTGAACTTTTTTTTTTTTTTTTGCCAGGCGTGCCAAAGCAAAATTCCACGCTACTTCCTAGAGCAGAGGTTCCCAAACTGTGGGGCGCGCCCCCCTGGGGGGGGGGGGGGGGGGGCGTGATGATGTTGCAAGGGGGGCATGGGTTGAGTTAGTGGTATATACCTAATATTTCTTTTTATTATCGATGTTTTAATAAAAATGAATGTGCAGGTATTAATGACAGATTATGGTGCTAAATGCAATCGTTTGGCGTCCCACTTCCCTCAGTCATATCTCAATAACCTGTCCTAGAACATACAGCTTTTGAAGATCACGTTTAGAATGTCACACACAGAAACTCTCAAAATTACGAAGGCGATATGCGTTAATTCTAATATATCAGATTTGTAAACAACTTAGTTCTGACAATTGGAAAACAGAAAAGTCAGATATTAACTATTCCGTACATTTGTACACATGAGCTGAACGTAATCATGTCATAACTTTTAGCCGTAGTAGGCTATGTTCATCAGAGTAATAACCACTTACACTGCATAACTTCAAACATGCCGTTTTATTACCCTGTCAACCCGCGGATCCCCATGTGATGCGATTACAGTGACTTTAATAGACTGTATACGATTCAAATGAACTGGCGCGTTCGTAATTTGGACGCCAGGGTTATGCCCTTTGTCAGCAGAAAAATGTGCACGACGTGAATGCACAACTAGGACAAGTGTTCGTTTTGAGCAGAGTACGTCATACAGAAGTACGCTGGCTCTCAAAAGGAAATATGCTAGGAAGATTATTTAAACTTCGAGACGAAGTGATGCAGTTTTCGGAAAATAACAAACAAACTGATTGTATGTGGAATTTAGAAAGCCCGGTCTTCATGTTGAATTGGCTTATCTGTCAGATATGTTCGAATCTTTAAACACATTGAATTTGAAATTACAAGGTGGAGAGTCAAACATAATTTTTCATCGGGATGCCATCAAAGCCTTTACTGGTAAGTTGCAACTATGGAAACGTAAAATTTTAGCCTGCAATTATTCCTGCTTTCCCAGATTGTTTGGAATCCTGGAAGAAGCCCGATTTCAAAACGATTTTAATGATACTGATACCAACAGCAAAATATCAAACCATTTGCAGCACCTCACTGATGAATTCGAACGATACTTCCCTAACAGTTGTAATGATAAAATTTATCATAGGTTAGCGACGGATCCATTTCACGTTGACGTGGATGTGTTGCCAGACAGACTACAAGAGGAAGTCTTAGAAATTAAAAAGTATTCTGCAGCGAAGTATGACTTTGAGAAGATGGATAAGCCTTTATTTTGGGGGGTGAAATATCTCACGGTGTATCCCAGCACAGCAGAACAAGCACTGAAACTGTATTTACCATTTTCAAGCACTTATTTGTGCGAAAGAGCATTTTCAGCGGTAGTGGCGATAAAAAATAAGCTTAGAAGCAAACTCAGTATTGTCAATGATTTACGTTGCGCAGTTTCTACTATTCTGCCAAGAATTCAAAATCTTGTAGAAAATATGCAAGCTCATCCTTCACATTGATTTATTTGTTTGTTTCTTGCCATATGTGTGTGGAAACAATATTTTTATAATAAATACGTCACATTATAAGAGAACTTGTTATTTTCCTCCTAACTATCCTTACATGTAGGTAATACTGTAAAATTATAAAAACTATTTCGAAGAAACAATATGAAATAAACATAGTGCAACTGATTTAAATATAAATACTGCATGTGATCCTTATGGATTCTGATGTTACGTGTGGTATGTTATTTCAACTAATAATAGTATTTCTTCTGGATGGAGACACAGCGAAAGTTTATCCTAGATACGGCAAGCGAAGAGTAGTCCTAAAATCGTATATGGTGTGCAGCAAGGGAATGTAATCAAGGTAAGGAAGTTGTTTTATCCATATTTTTTAAAGTTCTGTGTAGTCTGCACGATTATTGCGTAAAACTAATTTTTTAGTTTTCGTCTGGTTCTGGGAACTGGGCCTTTGTCGCCGTTCGGTAGCTGTCGTCGTTGACATAAATGCCAACCTATGCGCAATGACAATGGGGAGCGCTATAGGCGTACAAATCAGTGATGTTCGTTAACACCGTGACTGAGTGACTATTTTTGATAATGAGTGAAAGTAATAAGCTACACTCAACTTAAAATAATAGCCCGCATCCGCTAATCTGCAAAGATGGCAAATATTTTTCCTTGTTTACCGAGGACTTCCTTTACTTTCGGAGTGGCTTATAATCACAAGACTAGACTGATGACGTAATAACTGCGACTCGATACATTAACATCCCACCATGTTACATGACGTCACCATCACAAATTTTTCAATAGTTTCTTGATAATTAATAAAAATCTCTATATTTTTTAAGGTGGGGAGGGGGGGGCACGGAAGTTTTCTTTTCGGCAGAAGGGGGGCGTGACAACCAATAGTTTGGGAACCTCTGTCCTAGAGCTTACCGCTCGCTTCCCAATCGGTGGCGCCACCGCGCGCTCTGCGCACATCACCGGAAAGATGAACCATACCGGCGTCGGGAGTATCGCTGATCGAGCCACACCGCTCAATGTTATCTTAAAATTTGTAAATTTGTGGTAAGATCTTATGGGATCAAACTGCTTAGGTCATCGGTCCCTAGGCTTACACACTACTTAATCTAACTTAAACTAACTGACGCTATGGACAACACACACACCCATACCCGAGGGAGAGCGAACGCCTCAGACCGCGCAGCTACCCTGCGCGGCATCTTATCTTAGAAAGATGAAATGAAGAAAGGAAAATCTGCGTTTATAGTGTTGGTAGATTTAGAGAAAGTCTTTAGACGGCTGGCTGAACTACACTGAAGATAGCAGAAAATAAAATACAGAGAGTGACAGTTTATTAAAGTTTTATGTGGAAACCAGACTGCTGTTGGAGGAATTGAATGACGAGGACTGGAAAGGGTACTTGAGAAGGGTATGGTACAGGATTGTAGTCTACCTGTGACGTTTTTCAGTCTGCAGATTGCGCAAGCACTATAAGAAACCAGGGGAAATTTGAGAGACAGCTACAAGTCGAGGAGGTTTACAGGTGATGCTGTAATTCTGTCACAGACACCAAATTAATTGGCAGAACTGTTGCACGCTATGGATAGTGTCTTTAAAAGATGTCGTAAGATGAACATTAACAAAAATATGACAAAGGTAATGGACGTTAACAGGTGATACGGAAGTAATTAGATTATAAAAAAGACACACTAAAATTCGTAGATCAGTTATGCTATTTGAGTGGCAAAGTAACTGATAACGGCCGAAGTAGAAGGATATAACATGCTGATTTGCAATAACAAGAAAAATTTATTTGAAAAAGAGATATTTTTTAACATACAATATAAATTTAAATATTAGAACACTACTCCGAATGTATTTGTCTGGAGAGTAGCCTTGACCAGAAGTGAAACGTGAACGATATATCGTTCAGTCAAGATGAGAACACAAAAAGGAAATATGTGCACAAATTGACTAATCTGCCGAACCAGTGAATGGTCAGTTTGATAATAGAAGGAACTGTCTAGTGTCAGAATTGTAGAGGGAAACCAAGGCTTGAATACATTATGCAGATTCAGATGGATGGAGTTTGCAATAACTATGCAGAGATGAAAAGACTCGCACAAGACATGCTAGCATAGAGAGCGACATCAATTCAATCTTCAGCCTCATCAATTCAGTCTGAAGACTAAAGACTACTGCAACAACAGAAAAAAAAATCACCTTTGTGCAGCAACTGAGACTGTGATGAAGGGTAACTGTAATCAGAAATACTGTCCCAAGCCCAATTTGTTTCAGCATATTGTCGTCATGAAGTTGAACAGTTTTAGGACAGAGCTTTACGTAGGGAGCACTGTTCCTCGCGTCGCTGCACAAACGTCCCCTTTTGAGTCTCGCGTAGCTACTCGGTACTAACAACATTACAGCCACAGAGTTTGCTAATCTTACACGGTCCCTGCTGTAGTGCAACGCGCGTTAAGTCACCGGCGGACATTGCTGACATTTACTACCCGGGGACAAAGTTATGAGGAACGGAACCGACCTACCGAAATAGCACGACTTAATCGCGGAAGTTCTCTCTGCGCGGCAATATTTTTCCCCGATTCCGGAGCCTATCGCTGGAAGGCTCTGGTACACAGATTAGAAAGTCAGGAAGCCGTTTATCAGGAGTGACACTCTTCTGGCAAGTGCTTATTTGACATATCACAAGGCATTTTCTCAGCCACGAGACCTTGAAGTATATTTAGGCAGCACACCGATTTTCCTGCTGCTGGCGAATATATAAACACGCTTAAATGCTTCCCGGACACTTTCGATTTTCCAATACGATTTGTGATCACAGGAATAATTTCCTTTATAACTGAAGCAAAGAAATAGTTAGACAACGCACTTTTTTATGTTTACTATGTGCAGCGGCTAACATGTTTAGACAGAAAGCAGACTGCTTTATCTCTCTTTTGTCATAGAACGTACAGTCAAGAACTTAAGCGGAAATTTCTGTAACGCATAGGTACGACTTAAATACTGACTGACGATAACATGAAATAGGAATTTACTGGCACTCCGCTGCAGAGTGAAAATTTCGTCCTGGACACAAAATAGGGTGTGCATATTGGAATATTTTTACGCTTGAAACTAATGTAGACTAAAAAATTGTTTTCTCCTGCAATGATGAATTATTATTTGACGAGGGAGTTTGAAATTTATACATAAATCTATTCAAAATTGTAGCGCAATAGCAAAGTAACAACCTTAAAAGAATATATTTACCAATTAAACATCCATTAACATAATAAAATGCATTTTGAAACCGTTAGCAG
Source organism: Schistocerca americana (assembly GCF_021461395.2). Classification (NCBI taxonomy): domain Eukaryota; kingdom Metazoa; phylum Arthropoda; class Insecta; order Orthoptera; family Acrididae; genus Schistocerca; species Schistocerca americana. The sequence goes on along the minus strand of NC_060125.1, from coordinate 241,253,338 downwards.
ATACATGTGGCTTTCTGATAATTATTGTAAAAAGGAGAAGGTGAAAGTCTTTCAGATGATGTTAAAACTTTAGGATTGTCAAAACGCTCGCGCCTGTGCCTTCTGAGCTTAAAAAGTCCGTAACTGTCATAAAATGAAAATTCTTAAAATAAAGTGCAGGAAGATGTGAAAGGCTGACCACTAAAATCGAAAACGGAAAATAGCCAGCCACTCTGATTCGTGTAAAAATCTACATCGTAATAATTTAGGAAGGATTTCTAAAACTTTACTAAACTTACAGTCGGTTCTAAACTCGTCTAAAGCTGAGACGACATCTCTGTCGCAGTCTACCAGTACTATCTGTTCAGCACAACAACCACATTGTACGCAATCGTGGCACACTACAATACTACGTGCGAGTGCAGGTTCTTCGTCGAGCAGGTGGAAGCCATGAATTAATGAGTGGAGGAAGGCGGGTTCATCACTTCAAGTTTACTCTCACTCACTGCTGTTCACCTACCTTTCCATATATCCATGTCTTTCTTTTTCACTAAAGACTTCATTGACTATGAGGTGTGACATATACAGGGTGTTACGAAAACATACGGCCAAACTTTCAGGAAACATTCCTCACACACAAAGAAAGAAAATATGTTATGTGGACATGTGTCCGGAAACGCTTACTTTCCATGTTAGAGCTCATTTTATTACTTCTCTTCAAATCACATTAATCATGGAATGGAAAAACACAGCAACAGAACGTACCAGCGTGACTTCAATCACTTTGTTACAGGAAATGTTCAAAATGTCCTCCGTTAGCGAGGATACATGCATCCACCCTCCGTCGCATGGAATCCCTGATGCGCTGATGCAGCCCTGGAGAATGGCGTATTGTATCATAGCCGTCCACAATAGGAGCACGAAGAGTCTCTACATTTGGTACCGGGGTTGCATAGACAAGAGCTGTACATGGTACGGAAACAACTGGTTCTCCCGTAGCACTCTCCATACAGTGACGTGGTCAACGTTACCTTGTACAGCACCAACTTCTCTGACGCTGACGCTACGGTTATCGGCAACTGCACGAAGAATTGCCTCGTCCATTGCAGGTGTCCTCGTCGTTCTAGGTCTTACCCAGTCGCGAGTCACAGGCTGGAATGTTCCGTGCTCCCTAAGACGCCGATCAATTGCTTCGAACGTCTTCCTGTCGGGACACTTTCGTTCTGGAAATCTGTCTCGATACAGACGTAGCGCACCACGGCTATTGCTCCGTGCTAATCCATACATCAAATGGGCATCTGCCAACTCCGCATTTGTAAACATTGCACTGACTGCAAAACCACGTTCGTGATGAATACTAACCTGTTGATGCTACGTACTGATGTGGTTAATGCTAGTGCTGTAGAGCAATGAGTCGCATGTCAACACAAGCACCGAAGTCAACATTACCTTCCTTCAATTGGGCCAAATGGCGGTGAATCGAGGAAGTACAGTACATACTGATGAAACTAAAATGAGCTCTAACATGGAAATTAAGCGTTTCCGGACACATGTCCACATAACATCTTTTCTTTATTTGTGTGTGAGGAATGTTTCCTGAAAGTTTAGCCGTACCTCTTTGTAACACCCTGCATAATAATATTCATTTGTCCACATATTCGTAGTTCTACGATCGACTGCACGCTCTCAACCTGCATCGAACCGACTGCAACAGATGGAAACTCCTTTGCAAATTATTAGCTAAGATTTTATGTAATACCTGTTCATTGGAATGTAACATAGCAGAAGATCTCGGTTTTCGGCCACTACATAAAATTGAGTGAAATTATCGGTGATTTCCATAAAACAAGTAATTACGCTATCTGCCTTCTTCGTGTGATTCAAGCTTTCGTACCGGCGTGTGTTTTTGTTTTAGAAATGAATTTTTCCCAGCTTTACTAACATTTATTGGAAATCATGGCCACTATTTAATTTCACAAGAAAACATCACCAACTTGATCTCATATTTCAAGGAGAAAATTTCGGTCATAATTATGATAGCACGCCGTTATTAATATCTGAAAGTAGAGCTTTTGAACTTTCGCCTACACCGTGTGTTTGTCACTCGATACGCCCAACCGCAGCCCGCTAATGTTCGACCGTGAAAGTACTGTACAATGAAGAGACAACCAGAGCTCTCCTATTCGCGGGATGTGCAAAGCGAGGGAAGAGGAGGCGAGATGTAGCCACATACACCCAATATGTTCTCAACTATTGCTCAGGGACACATTATACTACGCAAAAAATAGTAGGCCTTGTAATAAACTAACGGGAAAAAATCGCAACATCAAAAAAAAAAAAACGTAGAGTAATGAAATTTCAGGAATATATTTGTGCAATAACATACTCTACTGGCCATTAAAATTGCTACAACAAGAAGAAATTCAAATCATAAACGGGTATTCATTGGACAAATATATTATACTAGAACGGACATGTGATTACATTTTCACGCAATTTGGGTGCATAGATATTGAGAAATCAGTACCCAGAACAACCACCTCTGGCCGTAATAAGGGCCTTGATACGCCTGGGCATTGAGTCAAACAGAGCTTGGATGGCAGGTACAGGTACAGCTGCCCATGCAGCTTCAACACGATACCACAGTTCATCAAGAGGAATGACTGACGTATTGTACGAGCCAGTTGCTCGGCCATCATTGACCAGACGTTTTCAATTGATGAGAGATCTGGAGAATGTGCTGACCAGGGCAGCAGTCGAACATTTTCTGTATCCAGAAAGGCCCGTACAGGACCTGAAACATGCGGTCGTGCAATATCCTGCTGAAATGTAGGGTTTTGCAGGAATCGAATGAAGGGTAGAGCCACGTGTAGTAACACGTGTACTCCATCACGAGAATTACTAAACGTCTGGAACCGTACGACCACTACGGTCGCAGGTTCGGTTCCTGCCTCGGGCATGGATGTGTGTGATGTCCTTAGGCCAGTTAGGTTTAAGTATTTCTGAGTTCTAGGGGACTGATGACCTCAGAAGTTAAGTCCCATAGTGCTCAGATCCATTTGAACCAATTACTAGACGTTTTTGTCTGAAACGACTTATCCTCATTACATATATGGGAGTATGCATACTCAGTGACTTAAAAGTGTAATGACAACATTTAACAAATCGCAGGAAAGGAGATGCCAAACTGAGAATCACAGGAGAAATCCTCAGGAAGTGTCAGTCTACAATATCTTTGTCGACCGATACAGCAATATTGCTCCTCAGCCCACAACCTTTAGCGTAAGAAATAAGAGTGCTGTTCACGCAAGGTATGTAGTAGAAAGTCTGTGAAGTTTGGAGGGTAGGAGATGAAGTACTGGCGAAAGTAAAGTTACGAAGGTGGGTAGTCAATCTGCTTGAATAGATCGGTTCTCAGCATAAGGCAAAGGTCCCACTTTCGAATACCGATCCGTCACAGTTTTAATTTGCCAGGAAGTTTAAGAAATAGAGGAGATTCAAAGAAGAGCAAGCAAGAAGTTGCTTCACCGGTTCGCTTACTGAGCTTGAAAGTTTCCCGAAAATGCCCATCCAACTCCAATGGATGAGAAGTGCCGATTACTGTTAAAAATCTCGTGAAAAGACCACGAGGACAAAATAATTTGGAAAATTCAATGAAAAAGTTCTTCTCGTTACAGGCTTTGGAAAGGGTGGGTGGTGACGGGGAGGGGGAGGGGAGGGGAGGAGGAGGAAAAGTGAGAACAATTCACAAAGTAACTTCCACCACATTCCGTAAGATGGGTTGTGGAGTGAAGAGGCATGTGCAGGGTGAACTGCATAGACAAAATTTCAGATTTTGTTCAGGTATAATTTCTGAGGATTTTGGTATAAGGGACGCACCGAAACCCTCTATAGATAGGTATACTAATGTCAGCACCGGGTTCTGTCCTAAGAGGTCTCAGCACACAAAATGGAGCGTTGTATTGAATTTGTATGTATTTCAATAACGTTAATTCATACCGCGGAGAGTAACATTCACAAATGCTCTGATTGTACCTCCACAAGAGACACTAACACAGATACGAAAAATTTCGAACAGGAAATAAAATTCGTAACTACGTAACCAAGCTCTCCCTCCGTTACATGTTTCGCAAATATTTAGAATACTAGACGCAGACACATGGGGTACACATGTAGGACATTCGCCTGCCCCCTGCCACTGGCATTGCCATATACAGATTTGAGGTTCAGCGATGACAATGTAATTCTGTCAGAGACAGCAAAGGACTTGGAAGAGCCGCTGAACGGAATGGACAGTGTCTTGAAAGGAGGATATAAGATGAACATCAACAAAAGCTAAACGAAGGTAATGGAATGTAGTCGAATTAAATCGGGTGATGCTGGGGGTATTAGATTAGGAAATGAGACGCTTAAAGTAGTAAATGAGTTTTGCTCTTTGGGGAGCAAAATAACTGATGATGGTCGAAGTAGAGAGGATATAAAATGTAGACTGGCAATGGCAAGGAAAGCGTTCCTGAAGAAGAGAAATTTGTTAACATCGAATATTGATTTAGGTGTTAGGAAGTAGTTTCTGAAAGTATTTGTATGGAGTGTAGCCATGTATGGAAGTGAAACATGGACGATAAACACTTTAGACAACAAGAGAATAGAAGCTTTCGAAGTGTGGTGCTACAGAAGAATGCTGAAGATTAGATGCGTAGATCACATAACTAATGAGGAGGTGTTGAATAGGATTGGGGAGAAGAGAAGTTTGTGGCACAACTTGACTAGAAGAAGGGATCGGTGGTAGGACATGTTCTGAGGCATCAAGGGATCACCAATTTAGTATTGGAGGGCAGCGTGGAGGGTAGAAATCGTAGAGGGAGACCAAGAGATGAATACACCAAGCAGATTCAGAAGGATGTAGGTTGCAGTAGGTACTGGGAGATGAAGAAGCTTGCACAGGATAGAGTAGCATGGAGAGCTGCATCAAACCAGTCTCAGTCTCAGGACTGAAGACCACAACAACAACAACAACGCCACGTAGCACTCTGTATGAAAATCACTGGCTGTGCTGTGTGCAGTCTGTGGCTGGTTAGCATTGTTGTAATATTCGCTATTGTAGTGTTGGTCAGTTGGATGTGAACAGCGTGCAGTGTTGCGTAGTTGGAGGTGAGCCGCCAGCAGTGGTGGATGTGGGGAAGTGAGATGGTGGCTTTTTGAGAGCGGATTGTCTGGACCTGTGTCCATCAGAGACACAGTAAATTTGTAAGACCGGATGTCATGAACTGCTATATATACATTATGACTTTTGAACACTATTAAGGTAAATACATTGTTTGTTCTCTATCAAAATCTTTCATTTGCTAACTATGCCTATCAGTAGTTAGTGCGTTCAGTAGTTTGAATCTTTTATTTAGCTGGCAGTAGTGGCGCTCGCTGTATTGCAGTAGTTCGAGTAACGAAGATTTTTGTGAGGTAAGTGATTTGTGAAAGGTATAGGTTAATGTTAGTCAGGGCCATTCTTTTGTAGGGATTATTGAAACTCAGATCGCGTTGAGCTAAAAATATTGTGTGTCAGTTTAGTGTTGATCAGAATAGGTAAAGAGCGAAATGTGTGAGTACGTTCAGTTCTGCTCAGCTGTTTGAAAATCAAATAATGTAAGAGGTTTATCAGCACAGTAATTCATAATTTTTTTAAGGGGACGTTTCAACTGTTGCTTTGATTCTGGTGTGACGTAGGCCACCCATGTTTTATCGCCTGTAACAATTTGGCTTAAGAAATCATCACCGTCGTTGTGGTACCGCTCAAGGAAAGTCAATGCACTGTCCAAACGTTTGGTTTTGTGCACATCCGTCAACATTTTTGGTACCCAACGTGCGCACAGTTTTCGGTAATTCAAGTGCTCGGTCACAATGCCATACAATACACTATGAGAAACATTAGGAAAGTCATTCCGCAAGGAGAAAATCATAAAGCGTATGTTTTCTCTCACCTTATTGTCCACTTCCTGCACCAAACTTTCATTAACGACCGAAGGACGCCCACTCCGTTGTTCATAATGCACATTTGTGCGGCCATCTTTAAATGCTCTCACCCACTTTTTTACCATTCCATCACTAATAATGTTTTCTCCGTAAACTGCACAGATCTCACGATGAATATCGATCGCTTTTTGGCCTTTAGCACTAAGAAATCTTTTAACAGCCATGTACTTCACAGTCGGCGGGACTCACGATTATCGGAGGCATCTTAAACACTCAGTACACAACGAAGAATCAGGCTGTAATCCTATTCAACACCTCCTCATTAGTTACGTGATCTACCCATCTAATCTTCAGCATTCTTCTGTAGCACCACATTTCGAAAGCTTCTATTCTCTTCTTGTCTAAAGTGTTTATCGTCCATGTTTCACTTCTATACATTGCTACACTCCGTACAAATACTTTCAGAAACGACTTCCTCACACTTAAATCTATACTCAATGTTAACAAATTTCTCTTCTTCAGAAACGCTTTCCTTGCCGTTGCCAGTCTACATTTTATATCCTCTCTACTTCGACCATCATCAGTTATTTTGCTCCCCAAATAGCAAAACTCCTTTACTACTTTAAGTGTCTCATTTCCTAATCTAATTCCCTCAGCATCACCCGACTTAATTCGACTACATTCCATTATCCTCGTTTTGTTTTTGTTGATGTTCATCTTATATCCTCCCTTCAAGACACCATCCATTCCGTTCAACTGCTCTTCCAAGTCCTTTGCTGTGTCTGACAGAATTACAATGTCATCGGCGAACCTCAAAGTTTTTATTTCTTCTCCATGGATTTTAATATCTACTCCGAATTTTTCTTTTGTTTCCTTCACTGCTTGCTCAATATACAGGTTGAATAACATCAGGGAGAGGCTACAACCCTCTCTCACTCCCTTCTCGACCACTGCTTCCCTTTCATGCTCCTCAACTCTTATAACTGCCATTTGGTTTCTATACAAATTGTAAATAGCCTTCCGCTTCCTATGTATTACCCCTGCCACCTTCAGAATTTGAAAGAGAGTATTCCAGTCAACATTGTCAAAAGCTTTCTCTAAGTCTACAAATGCTAGAAACGTAAGTTTGCCTCTCCTTAATCTAGCGTCTAAGCTAAGCCGTAGGGTCAGTATTGCCTCACGTGTACCAATATTTCTACGGAATCCAAACTGATCTTCCCCAAGATCGGCTTCTACTAATTTTTCCATTCGTCTGTAAAGAATTCGGGTTAGTATTTTGCAGCCGTGACTTGTTACACTTTTAGTTCGGTAATTTTCACATCTGTCAACACCTGCTTTCTTTGGGATTGGAATTATTATATTCTTCTTGAAGTCTGAGGATATTTCGCCTGTCTCATAGATCTTGCTCACCAGATGGTAGAGTTTTGTCAGGACTGGCTCTCCCAAGGCCGTCAGTAGTTCTAATGGAATGTTGTCTACTCCCGGGGCCTTGTTTCGCCTTAGGTCTTTCAGTGCTCTGTCGAACTCTTCACGCAGTATCATATCTCCCATTTCATCTTCATCTAAATCCTCTTCCACTTCCATAATATTGTCCTCAAGTACATCGCCCTTGTATAGACCCTCTATATACTCCTTCCACCTTTCTGCTTTCCCTTCTTTGCTTAGAACTGGGTTTCCATCTGAGCTCTTGATATTCATACAAGTGGTTCTCTTTTCTCCAAAGGTCTCTTTAATTTTCCTGTGGGCAGTATCTATCTTACCCCTAGTGATATATGCCTCTACATCCTTACATTTATCCTCTAGCCATCCCTGCTTAGCCATTTTGCACTTCCTGTCGATCTCATTTTTGAGACGTTTGTATTCCTTTTTGCCTGCTTCATTTACTGCATTTTTATATTTTCTCCTTTCATCAATTAAATTCAATATTTCTTCTGTTACCCAAGGATTTCTACTAGCCCCCGTCTTTTTACCTACTTGATCCTCTGATGCCTTCACTACTTCATCCCTCAAAGCTACCCATTCTTCTTCTACTGTATTTCTTTCCCCCATTCCTGCCACTTGTTCCCTTACGCTCTCGCTGAAACTCTGTACAACCTTTGGTTCTTTCAGTTTATCCAGGTCCCATCTCCTTAAATTCCCACCTTTTTGCAGTTTCTTCAGTTTTAATCTACAGTTCATAACCAATAGATTGTGGTCAGAATCCACATCTGCCCCTGGAAATGTCTTACAATTTAAAACCTGGTTCCTAAATCTCTGTCTTACCATTATATAATCTGTCTGATACCTTTTAGTATCTCCAGGGTTCTTCTATGTATACAACCTTCTTTCATGATTCTTGAACCAAGTGTTAGCTATGATTAAGTTATGCGCTGCACAAAATTCTACCAGGCGGTTTCCTCTTTCATTTCTTACCCCCAATCCATATTCACCTACTACGTTTCCTTCTCTCCCTTTTCCTACTACCGAATTCCAGTCACCCATGACTATTAAATTTTCGTCTCCCTTCACTATCTGAATAATTTCTTTTATTTCATCATACATTTCTTCAGTTTCTTCGTCATCTGCAGAGCTAGTTGGCATATAAACTTGTACTACTGTAGTAGGCGTGGGCTTCGTGTCTATCTTGACCACAATAATGCGTTCACTATGCTGTTTGTAGTAGCTTACCCGCATTTCTATTTTTTTATTCATTATTAAACCTACTCCTGCGTTACCCCTATTTGACTTTGTATTTATAACCCTGTATTCGCCTGACCAAAAGTCTTGTTCCTCCTGCCACCGAACTTCACTAATTCCCACTATATGTAACTTTAACCTATCCATTTCCCTTTTTAAATTTTCTAACCTACCTGCTCGATTAAGGGATCTGACATTCCACGCTCCGATCCGCAGAACGCCAGTTTTCTTTCTCCTGATAACAACGTCCTCCTGAGTAGTCCCCGCCCGGAGATCCGAATGGGGGACTATTTTACCTACGGAATGTTTTACCCAAGAGGACGCCATCACCATTAACCACACAGTAAAGCTGCATGCCCTCGGGAAAAATTACGACTGTAGTTTCCCCTTGCTTTCAACCGTTCGCTGTACCAACACAGCAAGGCCGATTTGGTTAATGTTGCAAGGCCAGATCAGTCAATCATCCAGACTGTTGCCCCTGCAACTACTGAAAAGGCTGCTGCCCCTCTTCAGGAACCACGCGTTTGTCAGGCCTCTCAACAGATAGCCCTCCGTTGTGGTTGCACCTACGGTACGGCTATCTGTATCGCTGAGGCACGCAAGCCTCGCCACCAACGGCAAGGTCCATGGTTCATGGGGGGTTACGTGGCGTTAGCAATATAAAAACCTAAACAGCCTACTTACACAGTCCATGGAAGTTGAGCAAGGGCATCCTTTTGCTGCAAGACAATGCCCGTCCGCATGTGGCGGATCAGACTAAAGATCTCATCACATCTTTTCGATGGGAAACTCTTGATCATCCTCCGTACAGCCCCGACTGCCACCTGTTCCTGCACTTGAAGAAACACCTAAGACGACGACGAAGTCAAAACAGTGGCGATGTAGTGGTTAACAAGTCAGGCGGTAGACTTCTATGAGGAGGGTATTCAAAAACTGGTACAACGTTATGACAAGTGCCTCAGTATTGAGGGAAATTATGTAGAAAAGTAGATTAAGGTACAGGCTTTCGTGAAAAAATAAAATTATTGAGATATCTTAGCACGTCTTTTTTTAATTTCAAAACGGTACTTACTTAAAAAACACGCCTCGTAGTTACAGTCCTAACGGAACTGGGCCACACGGTGTATGATGGTGATGATGGGTGTACGGTTCTACATCTACATCTCCATCCATACTCCGCAAGCCACCTGACGGTGTGTGGCGGAGGGTACCTTGAATACCTCTATCGGTAATCCCTTCTATTCCAGTGTCGTATTGTTCGTGGAAAGAAGGATTGTCGGTATGCTTCTGCGTGGGCTCTAATCTCTCTGATTTTATCCTCATGGTCTCTTCGCGAGATATACGTAGGAGGGAGCAATATACTGATTGACTCTTCGGTGAAGGTATGTTCTCGAAACTTCAAGAAAAGCTCGTACCAAGCTACTGAGCGTCTCTCCTGCAGAGTCTTCCACTGGAGTTTATTTATCATCTCCGTAACGCTTTCGCGATTACTAAATAATCCTTAACGAAGCGCGCTGCTCCCCGTTGGATCTTCTCTATCTCTTCTATCAACCCTTTCTGGTACGGATCCCACACTGCTGAGCAGTATTCAAGCAGTAGACGAACAAGCGTACTATAACCTACTTCCTTTGTTTTCGGATTGCATTTCCTTAGGATTCTTCCAATGAATCTCAGTCTGGCATCTGCTTTACCAACGATCAACTTTATATGATCATTCCATTTTAAATCACTCCTAATGCATACTCTCAGATAATTTATGGAATTAACTGCTTCCAGTTGCTGACCTGCTATTTTGTAGCTAAATGATAAGGGATCTATCTTTCTATGTATTCGCACCACATTACACTTGTCTACATTGAGATTCAATTGCCATTCCGTGCACCATGCGTCAATTCGCTGCAGATCCTCCTGCATTTCAGTACAATTTTCTATTGTTACAACCTCTCGATATACCACAGCATCATCTGCAAAAAGCCTCAGTGAACTTCCGATGTCATCCACAAGGTCATTTATGTATACTGTGAATAGCAACGGTCCTATGACACTCCCCTGCGGCGCACCTGAAATCACTCTTACTTCGGAAGACTTCTCTCCATTGAGAATGACATGCTGCGTTCTGTTATCTAGGAACTCTTCAATCCAATCACACAATTGGTCTGATAGTCCATATGCTCTTACTTTGTTCATTAAACGACTGTGGGGAACTGTATCGAACGCCTTGCGGAAGTCAAGAAACACAGCATCTACCTGTGAACCCGTGTCTATGGCCCTCTGAGTCTCGTGGACGAATAGCGCGAGCTGGGTTTCACACGATCGTCTTTTTCGAAACCCAAACTGATCGTCGTTAGAGATATAGGTCTATAGCTCTGCACATCTGTTCGACGTCCCTTCTTGAAAACGGGGATGACCTGTGCGCTTTTCCAATCCTTTAGAACTCTACGCTCTTCTAGAGACCTACGGTTCACCGCTGCAAGAAGGAGGCAAGTTCCTTTGCGCACTCTGTGTAAAATCGAACTGGTATCCCATCAGGTCCAGCGGCCTTTCCTCTTTTGAGCGATTTTAATTGTTTCTCTATACCTCTGTCGTCTATTTCGATATCTACCATTTTGTCATCTGTGCGGCAATCTAGAGAAGAAACTACAGTGTAGTCTTCCTCTGTGAAACAGCTTTGGAAAAAGACATTTAGTATTTCAGCCTTTAGTCTGTCGTCCTCTGTTTCAGTACCATTTTGGTCACAGAGTGTGGACATTTTGTTTTGATCCACCTACCGCTTTGACATAAGACCAAAATTTCTTAGGATTTTCTGCCAAGTCAGTACATAGAACTTTACTTTCGAATTCATTGAACGCCTCTCGCATAACCCCTCTCACACTACATTTCGCTTCGCGTAATTTTTTTGTCTGCAAGGCTTTGGTTATGTTTATGTTTGCTGTGAAGTTCCCTTTGCTTCCGCAGCAGTTTTCTAACTCGATTGTTGTACCACGGTGGCTCTTTTCCATCTCTTACGATCTTGCTTGGCACATACTCATCTAACGCATATTGTACGATGGTTTTGAACTTTGTCCACTGATCCTCAACACTATCTGTACTTGAGACGAAACTTTTGTGTTGAGCCGTCAGGTACCCTGAAATCTGCTTTTTGTCACTTTTGCTAAACAGAAAAATCTTCCTACCTTTTTTAATATTTCTATTTACGGCTGAAATCATCGATGTAGTAACCGCTTTATGATCGCTGATTCCCTGTTCTGCGTTAACTGTTTCAAATAGTTCGGGTCTGTTTGTGATCAGAAGGTCTAATATGTTATCGCCACGAGTCGGTTCTCTGTTTAACTGCTCAAGGTAGTTTTCAGATAAAGCACTTAAAAAAATTTCACTGGATTCTTTGTCCCTGCCAGTTCTAACGGAACTGGGACACACGGTGTATGGTGGTGGTGATGGGTGGTGTACGGTTTTGGCGCATTGCAAAACGCAGCCGCTAGCGCGAGGTTTGTGCGGTGTGCAAGGTTGGCAGCGCGCGCGCTTCTGTCGCCATGCTGGGCGTCTCCCGCGCTGACAGAAGTCACTCTCTCCAGAGGGCGGGAAGCGCAGGTGCCGGGGCGGCCAGAACAATGGTGCGCGCGGGGCGTGGCCGGGCTTTCCCTTCCGCCTGGGCAGGAGCCGCAGCTGGAGATGGAGCTGGAACTCCGGACGAGGGCGCGCCGCCTCGCGATATGACGTCACGGTCTGTCGCGGTACCATCCGCCGGAGAGCTCGATACCGAACTACAGAGACTACTCCACGAAGCCGAACCGTGACACGCGACGTAAAGTCTGTCAGGAAAGGCCGGGACAAGCCGTAAATTGTCCTGCTACACGGAAGAATGCAATCGCTATATACTAATAACACCGGACCTCGTCTGGATTTAGTTTGAAGTTCACTGTTACTGAGAGACGGCTCTAACCTATCCATCGCTGGCATAAAGGTACTACCTCGGATCCCCACCAGATAATACTGAAGTTTTCTTCACTGTCTAATCCAGCCATTGTATTCAAAAAGATAGCGGAATATTAATATCGCTTTAGAATTTAGACAGAAACGGATTTTGTAGCATCTTCATTGATTACCACACATACAGTGTTTGGGCAAAAATATGGAAATACCACGAGAAATGCGTAATTGAGCATACACTGAGGAACCAAAGAAACTGGTACACCCCGCGAGCACGGTGAAGTGCGGCAACGCGACGTGGCATGGACTTGACTATGAAGCAGTGCTGGAGGGAACTGACACCATCAATCCAGTACGGCTGTCCATAAATCCTAAGGGGGTGGAGATCCCTTCTGTACAGCACGTTACAGGGCATCCCATATACGTTCAATGATGTTCTTTTCTGGGGATTTTGGAGACCAGCGGAAGTGCTTAAACTCGGAAGAGTATTCCTGGACCCACTCTGTAGTAATCCTGGACGTGTGGGATGTCGCATTGTCCCTCTGGAATTGCCCAAGTTCGGCGGAACGCACAACGCAACATAAAGCCTGGAACATAAAGCAAGATATGCAGTTAACAAATATTACCCTCTGATATAGAAATTAAGACCTGTTCCTTTCAGTAATCTAATCGTTATTTCATTTTCTCACGTCCTTGCAAACGTTTCAACGAAGTTTGATGGACCTACGATCACTCGTTTTTTATGGGGCCCTCTCAAGTACCAACAGTCTAATTATAACTGCCCTGTATAACAGGTTGATATACCACCATGCAAATGGTAAGAATGATACAGTATTTCCACTGAGAAACTCTACTGTAATTTTAAATTGGACTCGTTCCATTCATAGTGATAGACCGTTATTATGATCCATGAAACACTGAAATAACTCATCTAAACTATACTGAAGAGCCAAAAGATCTGGTAAACCTCCCTAACATCGTTTAGGACCATCTCCAGCACGCAGAAACGCCACAACACGACGTGGCATGGACGTGACTAATGTCTGAAGTAGTGCTAGAGGGAACTGACGCCATGAATCATGTAGGGCTGTCCACAAATCCGTAAGAGTACGAGGGCGTGGAGATCTCTTTTGAACAGCACGTTGGAACACATCCCAGATATGCTCAATAACGTTCATACCTCTGGAGTTTGGTGACCAGCGGAAGTGTTTAAACACAGAAGAGTGTTCCTGGAGCAAATCTGTAGTAATTATGGACGTGTAGGGTGTCGCATTGTCCTGCAGAACTTGCCCAAGTACGTTGGAATGCACGATGGACATGAATGGACGCAGGTGATCAGACAGGATGCTTACCTACATGTCACCTGTCAGAGTCGTATCTAGACATCTTAGGGGTCCCATATCACTCCAACTGCACACGCTCCACGCCATTACAACGTCTCCACCAGTTTGCTCAGTCCCCTGCTGACATGCAGGGTCCACGGATTCATGAAGTTGTCTCCATACCCGTACACGTCCATCCACTCGACACAATTTGAAACGAGCCTCGCCACACGGCGCAACATGTTTCCAGTCATCAACAAACCAAAGTCGGTGTTGACGGCCCAGGCGTGGCGTAAAACTTTCTGTCGTGCAGTCATCAAAGGTACGCGAGTGGGCCTTCGGCTCCGAAAGCCCATATGGATGATCTTTCAATGAATGGTTCACACGCTGAAACTTGTTGATGGCCTAGCATTGAAATCTGCAGCAATTTGCGGAAATGGTTCAAATGGCTGTAAGCACTAAGCGACTTAACATCTGAGGTCATCAGTGCCCTAGACTTAGAACTACTTAAACCTATCTAACCTAAGGACATCACACACATCCATGCCCGAGGCAGGATTCGAACCTGCGAGCGCAGCAGCTGCGCGGTTCCGGACTGAAGCGCCTAGAACCCCTCTGCCACAGCAGCCGGCAATTTGCGGAAGGGTTGCACTTCTGTCACATTGAACGATTCTCTTCAGTCGTTCGCCCCGTTCTTGCAGGATCTTTTTCCGGCCGCAGCGACGTCTGAGATTTGCTGCTTTACCGGATTCCTGATATTCACAGCACACTCGTGAAATGATCTACATGAAAATCACCACTCCATTGCTACCACGGAGTTGCTTTGTCCCATCGCTCGTGCGCCGACTATAACACCACGTTCCAACTCACTCATATCTTGATAACCTGCCATTGCAACAGCAGTAGCCGAGCTAACCAATAAGTCAGACACTTGTCTTACATAGACGTTGCCGACCGCAGCGACGTATTCAGCCTCTTTACATATCTCTGTATTTGAATACGCATGTCTATACCAGTTTCTTTGGTTCTCCAGTTTAAATGCAGTCTCTAGCCAAGTCTGCGTATTGCCCTGCTGGCAAGTGACCACGAACGGCATCTGTGCAATGAACTCATTACGTCACAAGCGTCAGTTGTTGTCAGAACATTGATCTGTGTAGTTGTGAGTGCATTTTGTTGGAGCTACGTGACTTCGAAAACCGGGAAATTGTTCGTCCTCGTATGTTGAGTGCTTCCATAATCAAGGGACCCAAAGCATTTGGTGTTTCAAGACGCATCGAAGCGAAGATCCATACCGCATA
This sequence comes from Schistocerca americana, assembly GCF_021461395.2. Taxonomy (NCBI): domain Eukaryota; kingdom Metazoa; phylum Arthropoda; class Insecta; order Orthoptera; family Acrididae; genus Schistocerca; species Schistocerca americana. The sequence goes on along the minus strand of NC_060125.1, from coordinate 241,238,169 downwards.
TTGGGAAAACAGAGGAACTTCATCCGCTAAGTGACAGCTGGAACGAACGTGTTGAGAGGTTCCATGCCCTCTTTTGCATGTCTCCTCTAATTTTCATCAATTTTATTAATGTTATATGTCATTGCACGGTAGTAACAGACCGAATAAGGCTACTGTAATGAGGGTATTTGTACTGAGAGCTCAAAAAATACTTTTCACTTGATTCGTATACATGTTACTTCCCTGGGTGGCTTGTGCGAGGCAAGCATCGAAGTATGCGGCACACGGCATTTCCGGTTGGGGGCTGCACGTCACTGAATTCTGAGTGGTTTGTACAATAGGGTTAAGCGTCTGGCGGAACGACTGACGTCTGTCGAGTTTCGCCTATTGTACGCAGGGCGAAACGACCTGCGAGACGTCTGAGTGTCGCCGCAGTTTATGTGTTTACCGTTCCGGCGCGTCTGGAACGAACATTCCTGGCACCGGCTAACTGCATTGTCCTCTTGATTCTGAGAATATTTGTGGACTGTGCCCTGCTGGGTGCGACTGTCTGGCGCTAGATGGCCAGTGATCTAGGCAGGTTGTTTTCGTAGCCGGTCAAACGGCAAGTTCAGTGCCCTCAGCTGAATAGCAGAGGCGTGATTGGTCAACTTAAACTGAGGCTAGTTGACATTATAAAGCCCTGCTCGAAATTGGAGGGAACGGTCGCTATTGGCGCGAATGATGTTCTGAGACAGTGTGGGGGAATTTTGGAATCAGAACTGAATGCTAATTCGCGGTTTTCGAGGAGAGTAGGGAGTAGAGCAATGTTGGTTTCGCTCTTGCGTTGCGCGAGCAGGGATCTTCCTCGAGTCGGACAGTCTTGCGACTTGGTCGCTCTTTTTCGGAAGAACTTAGAATTCTCGGATAGCCTTCGCGGCCAGGGGTTGACAGAGTTGCTGCACAGCAGAAGTCGGCACCTACATCATCAGAACGCTGCCTACCGACGACCTGCTACAAATTTAACGATTTGTAAAGTATTTTGCGGCTTCAGCATTGTAAGACCTATCAGTTTTATACTGAAGTCCTCAACAGCACGCGCGCTCGCTTTGCTACAAGTCCACCTTTCCTCTTTCTCCATGTGATCCTATTTGAGCTCTCACTTCTAATCGCGATACTGCAATATAGTCAGGAGAGTAATGTTTGATTCAATAGGACGTCCAGTCATTATCGTCAATCTATTGCATCACAGAGAGTAGGAGCCTCTTGTTCTCGAGCCAACTCTTATTCTCATAATATTTCATTATACCCTATCCTTTAACCTACTGTTTGTGTCGATAATCATGTGCATTTATGTTCTGATGTGTAATAAATCTCATGGTAATATTTAATCCGCATATCATTTCGTAGATACAGGGTGTTACAAAAAGGTACGGCCAAACTTTCAGGAAACATTCCTCACACACAAATAAAGAAAAGATGTTATGTGGACATGTGTGCGGAAACGCTTAATTTCCATGTTAAAGCTCATTTTAGTTTCGTCCACCTACGCTCAATGAAGCACGTTATCATTATTTCATACGGGATACTATACCTGTGCTGCTAGAACATGTGCCTTTACAAGTACGACACAACATGTGGTTCATGCTCGATGGAGCTCCTGCACATTTCAGTCGAAGAAGTGTTCGTACGCTTCTCAACAACAGATTCGGTGACCGATGGATTGGTAGAGGCGGACCAATTCCATGGCCTCCACACTCTCCTGACCTCAACCCTCTTGACTTTCATTTATGGGGGCATTTGAAAGCTCTTGTCTATGCAACCCCGGTACCAAATGTAGAGACTCTTCGTGCTCGTATTATGGACGGCTGTGATACAATACGCCATTCTCCAGGGCTGCATCAGCGCATCAGGGATTCCATGCGACGGAGGGTGGATGCACGTATCCTCGCTAACGGAGGACATTTTGAACATGTCCTGTGACAAAGTGTTTGAAGTCACGCTGGTACGTTCTGTTGCTGTGTGTTTCCATTCCATGATTAATGTGTTTTAAAGAGAAGTAATAAAATGAGCTATAACATGGAAAGTAAGCGTTTCCGGACACATGTCTACATAACGCATTTTCTTTCTTTGTGTGTGAGGAATGTTTCCTGAAAGTTTGGCCGTACCTTTTTGTAACACCCTGTATATGCAGAATCCCATTGCTGTTGTTTATTATGATAAAGTTTCTTTTTTCTGAGTAGATTACGATTTTTATTAAATTATTGTGAGTGTGCACTTCTTATTTTACCAACTAGCAGGGGTCACCATCATTTTCTTCCATTGCCGTTGCACGCATAATTAATTAGCTGGTAGATAAGGAGGGGGTCGAATGCATGTCTCGTTCTCATGCAAAATTCGTCTGAATTAAAGAGGTACGAACTCTTCTCCACCCTGGCACCTCGCAGTGTATGTTGAGTGATCGCTGACACACGGCCATTGAAGATGATTGTGACGAAAAATGAGAGGATGACAGTTGCAAAAATCAACGCAGAACTGGATGTCGCACTCGCAAACCCTGTCAGCACCAAAACAACATGAAGAAAGCAGCATAAGCTGGGACTTTGCGGGCGAGCAGTAATTCTAAAACTACATATCAGTCATGCACATGCTCGTAACTGGGAAACGTGTTGCTGTAGCTATAAAACCTGGAGTACGTAGCAATGGAAGAAAGACATTTGCTCGGATGAGTCTTGTTTCACATTGTTTCCAACTGGCCGAGTTTACGTCACAAGAGGGAACAATGCCGGGGGTTCGGTAATGATGTGGGCAGCCATATTGTTGTATTCCAAGGGCCCCACGATTATTGTGCAAGGTAAGATTACTGCCAAACGTAAGCAATTTGGCTGATCAGGTCGACTCACGTTACAATGTTTGCTCCCCACGTTGATGCTGTATCCCAAGATGGTAAGCTCCCTGTGAACGCGGCTCTCATCGTCCCAGACTGATTTTGTACGCACTCTGATGCATTGTTGCATCTCACCTGGCCACCAAAGTGACAAGTTCTCAATTTTATTGACCTTTGTGGCCTACTTTGTAGAAGAATGTTATAGATTTCCTTGAATACCGTACAGGACGTGTATTTATCCACTCCGTTCTCACTGAAGCTGTTTTGAATGTCAGAGGCTTTTCTACGCCGTGCTAGGCATGGAAATGGTTATGGTGTTTTTATATTATAATCATCCAGTTAATTTTACCATTGCGCATTTCGATGCTTCACACCTTCATCCTCAGATGGATCGGTGTTGGTGAAGATTACAGATGTCTTTTCACAGTAGTCGCAGACCAACGGCAGCATAGGTTATTTTCCGTCTTTTGAGGGACGGTAGTGTGAGAGGTTCCATGCCCTCTTTTGCATGTTACCTCTCATTTTCATCAATTTTCAAAATGGTTCAAATGGCTCTGAGCACTATGGGACTTAACATCTGTGGTCATCAGTCCCCTAGAACTTAGAACTACTTAAACCTAACTAACCTAAGGACATCACACACATCCATGCCCGAGGCAGGATTCGAACCTGCGACCTTAGCGGTCGAGCGGATCCAGACTGTAGCGCCTAGAACCACTCGGCCACTCCGGCCAGCGCCGCCATAATCACGTCAGAAACTTTTTCACATGAATCACCTGAATATACTATGTGATCAAAAGTATCTAGACACCCCCAAAAACATACGTTTTTCATATTAGGTGCATTGTGCTACCACCTACTGCCAGGTACTACATATCAGCGACCTCAGTAGTCATTATACGTCGTGAGAGAGCAGAATGGGGCGCTCCGCGGAACTCACGGACTTAGAAGGTGCTCATGTGATTGGGTGTCACTTGTGTCATACATCTGTACGCGAGATTTCCACAGTCCTAAAAATCCCTAGGTCTACTGTTTCCGATGTGATAGTGAAGTGGAAACGCGAAGGGACACGTACAGTACAAAAGCGTACAGGTCGATATCGTCTGTTGACTGAAAGAGACCGCCGACAGTTGAAGAGGGTGGTAATGTGTAATAGGCAGACATCTATCCAAACCATCACACAGGAATTCCAAACTGCACCAAGATCCATTGCAAGTACTATGACAGATAGGCGGGAGGTGAGAAAACTTGGATTTCATGGTCGAGCGGCTACTCATAACCCACACATCACGCCGGCTAATGCCAAACGATGCCTCGCTTCGTGTAAGGAGCGTAAACACTGGACGATTGAACAGTGAAAAAACGTTGTGTGGAGTGACGAATCACGGTACACAATGTGGCGATCCAATGGCGGGTTGGAGGTAATGCTCGCTGAACGTCATCTGCCAGCGTGTGTAGTGCCAACAGTAAAATTCGGAGGCGGTGATGTGATGGTGTGGTCGTGTTTTCCATGGAAGGGGCTTGCATTCCTTGTTATTTAGCGTGGCACTATCACAGCACAGGCCTACATTGATATTTTAAGCACCTTCTTGCTTCCCACTGTTGAAGAGCACTTCGGGGATGGCGATTGCATCTTTCAACACGATAGAGCACCTGTTCATAACGCGTGGGCTGGGGCTGAGTGTGTTAGACGACAATGACATCCCTGTAATGGACTGGCCTGCACAGAGTCCTGACTTGAATCCTATAGAAAACCTTCGGGATCTTTTGGATCACCGACTTCGTGCCAGGCACCTCCGACCGACATCGATACCTCTCCTCAGTGCAGCACTCCGTGAAGAATGGGCTGCCATTCCCCAAGAAACCTTCCAGCATCTGATTGGACGTATGCCCGTGAGAGTGGAAGCTGTCATCAAGGCTAAGGGTGGGCCAACACCGTACTGAATTCCAGCATTAGTTATGGAGGGCCTCATGAACTTGTAAGTTTTTTCAACCAGGTGTCCGGATACTTTTGATCGCAGTGTACAAGCATCACCTTCACCAATGCACTGCCCTTTTGTACATTGTGTACGCGGTACTACCTCCATTTGTATATGTGAATATCACTGTCGTGTGGTTTTTGTATAATGACCGACAGACAGGCGAGCGATTGGTGTGGTATTGGTGTCTATGGCTGCGTGAGGTAAATGCCGAAATGTGAATTATGAAGACATTATTACCAAATCAGTCCAAATCAACATGCTGTTATCATTTCCTTTGCTGTCGTAGGACATACACCGGTTGACACCCATCGGAGAATGAAGAATGTGTATGTATATTTGTCAGAAACCAGCGTTGTGTAATGGTGTGCCAAGTTCGTCATAACGCATGTCCCCGTATCGCAAATGTAATGCAATAGTTACAAGAAATATATCACACATCGATAAGTATAATTAGCGTTCCTGAGTGAACATTTGCTGAAAATTAGCGGAAGAAGTGAATAAACGCCGTACATTGCTGTCTTTTAGCCATTGTACAGCAGCTCTTAGTCATCACATGCAGGCATATTTGCTAAATAATCGCTATTATTCGATTGTGTGTACTATTTCCTTCATACAGCGTCGGCCTATCCCTTTACAAATTCTGAGAGAGTGAAGAAACATGGCCGCGCGGAGTGGCCGTGTGGTTTGAGGCCTCATGTCACGGACTGCGCGGCCTCTACCGCCGGAGGTTCGAGTCCTCAAAAATGGTTCAAACGGCTCTAAGCACCATTGAACTTAACAACTGAGGTTATGAGGTTATCAGTCACCTAGACTTAGAACTACTTAAACCTAACCAACCTAAAGACATCACACACATCCATGCCCGAGGCAGGATTCGAACCTGCGACCGTAGTAGCAGCGCGATTCCGGACTGAATCGCCTAGAACCACTCGGTTACAGCGGCCGGCTTCGAGTTCTCCCTCGGGCATGGGTGTCTGTGTTGTTCTTAGCATAAGTTAGTTTTAATTTAAGTAGTGTGTAAGTCTAGGGACTGATGACCTAAGCAGTTTGGTCCCTTAGGAATTCACACACATGTTTGAAGAAACATGAAAATATTTTAAATTTCGTAGTATATTTATTCCCGCTTTTCTATCATCATTTTGTTTCATGTACATAGCATACCGTACTTAACAGTAGAACTAAATGCGGCTTCCTCTCCTCCTTCGAACCACGTTGGTTCGTAATGGCGACTCTACCAAACACAGTCACAGTTTTAGTGCAGAGACGCCTTTGACCAGTGTCTGAGTTTTGTATGGAGCTCACTGCCCACAGCAGGCAGGAAACGTCGTGTCTGCCGGGGGAATGCCCGCCGCTGGGGATTTTCGCGACACGGCAACTCACGTGAGCGCGCCGTTAATTTCCGCCGAGAAGAGCGCGCCGATTGAATATCCGATTCCTCGGGAACACAAGTTTCCTGCCAGCGTAGCGTTGACGACTGGTTCATAAAACTTGTTCTGGGTGTTATAAGCTTCCACTGACCATCTCAGGACTCCATGAATACAGCCGGAGGTCACTGTACCTCCACTACCTCATCAAAAGTATCCGGACACCCCTATGTAATGAGGAACTGACCACCAGATGTCACGAGACGCGGGCCCACCAGTGAAAAAGGAAGCAGAGAATATTGCGGCCGAGCTGAACGCCTTCTTTCTCCTTTTCACCTCCCCCCCCCCCCCTGGGCTTCCGGCTCCTTTCCCTCTCCCCTCCACTGCCCCCTCCTACCCCCTCCTGGTTTCCTACTACCATCTCTCCTCCTCCCTTTTCTTCCCTCCCCCCCCCCCCCCCCCCACTCCTCCCTTCACCTGGTGATAGGTCCCCTTCAGTGCAGTGATTTTCAACGTTTTCTTTGTGGTGTCAGTGTTACTTCAGTGTTGTGTGCAGTGCTACGTTCGCTGGCTGGAGTGGCTGAGCGGTTCTAGGCACTCCAGTCTGGAACTGCGCGACTGCTACAGTCGCAGGTTCGAATCCTGCCACAGGCATGGATGTGTGTGATGTCCGTAGGTTTGTTAGGTGTAAGTAGTTCTAAGTTCTAGGGAACTCATGACCTCAGAAGTTAAGTCCCATAGTGCTCAGACCCATTTGAACCAGTGCTATGTTCCACCAGCATCAACGGTTTCGCCAGCGTCAATCATTTGTGTTCCCACTGTGGGGTTTTCTTTGTTTTCGTGTCGACTCACAGTGTTCATTCTCTGCATTTGTGTGTGGCTCTCGTCTATGTTGTTTTTAAATCGACCATTTACACTTATCTGTTTTTGTTCTTGTTTATTCGTCACTGTATAACATTCTATGTTATGTCTTATTTTCTCATTTGACTATGTTTTTTTCTGTAACTCTCTTGGCTGAAGAGTGGCATATTGTGCCGCTACAGCCTGCCCCATTTTGGGAAGTGAAATAACAATAAAGAAAACAAAAATTGCGCCTGCGTGGAGTGGACGTGCGGTCAGAGGCGCCATGTCAGTGATTGCATGGCCACTCCCATCGGAGGTTCGAGTCCTCCCTTGGTGTGTGTGTGTTGTTCTTAGCATAAGTTAGTTTAAGTAGTGTGCAAGTCTAGGGACCGATGACCTCAGCAGTTTGGTCTGTCAGAAGTTCACACACAAACACATAATATTGCATTGTCAGTAGCGAAGCAATAGCAGCATAACAGGTCTGTCAGAAGAACTCGGTGGCTCCCAATGTAGACTGGTTATTGGATGTCATATGCATAACAGATCCATCAGGGACGTTTCAGCCTTTCTAAAGCTGCCCAAGTGAACGGTTGGTAATGTGACAGCACAGTGAAAACACAGAGGAAGGATCAGAGCTAAACCAAGTCCACGCAGACTGATATAGTGATGGAAAGGGATCGTCGAGTATTGCCGATGGTGCTGAGCCATGGTGGGCTCCCTCTTTTAAATTTCCGCCCCGCCTGACGTTTGTCACTCCTTGCGGCTCGGATCTCGTGCCGCCAGGGGTCATGGTAGAGCGAGGGGCGGCAGTGGACCGGATGGGCAGTCTGTTTTTCGAGGGCAGACCGTGGAGTGAGGCCCGCAGGGCGCCTGGGCAGTACGCGCCGTTCTACCGAACGTGACGTGCTGTGGAGTGATTGGGAGTCTCCGGCTGGGGTGGTTCTAGGCGCTACAGTCTGGAACTGCGCGACCGCTACGGTGGCAGGTTCGAATCCTGCCTCGGGCATAGATGTGTGTGATGTCCTTAGGTTGGTTCGGTTTAAGTAGTTCTAAGTTCTAGGGGACTAATGACCTCAGCAGTTAAGTCCCATAGTGCTCAGAGCCATTTGAACCATTTGATTGGGAGCCGTTTTTGTCTATTTAATAGTTGTGGCCCCTAAAGACGGAACATTTGTGTGGTCTTGCCTATTTGAATTTGCTGTTGGTTCTTCTCGGTGGAAGTCACGTTATGCAAGAAGCTCTCTGATCCCATAAATTTCCTGATTTGCGTCATGTTGCGCGACTTAATACCTTGTTGCATTGCTTTGGAAGATTAGGGTAATGTGTAGCAACCGGCGACACTTGTTATTGCAATTCATCTTCCCACATTCAGCAGTGAACTCGATGATTTGGTAATGCTGTACATTGTTTTAACTGCGATCATGTTTAGGCTTAGAGCAAGTTTTTGAAGACAGTAATCTGAAGCGTCCGGTGATCTGCACAAACATCGTCGTCATGGGGTTGTATTAAATGAGAACGACAGTGAAATTTAGGCGCTCCCCTTGTCTGTTCCAGCTTTCTACTTTTGTGGCACGCTCTGACTGTCTTCGAGCTGGACCCAGTGAGTACTCGTCGTATTGTGGCTGCTAACATCACCTCTATACATCGGCTTCATAGACTGCGCTGCCGCCGGCTACCCTTGGGCGGTCTTCACTCAAGTTATGCAAACTACTGTTTGAAATTTTGTACTAAAATTGTGTAGTTTTTGATGTTTGGGGCTTTGTTGAGTCAAGTGCTCTTGTTGCACATAGTGTCGAGCCCTGTTAGGACGGCTACATGTCGGTGGACTTCTGAAAATATATCCCATTGATAATAACTAACTGGTACGTTTGAGGTTCACAGATTGTAAAGAAGGAAAAGAATGTAAAACTATTGAGTTTTACTAGGCTCTGAAGGTTTCGCCGTCTCAGGGTTAGTTACAGCTTACTAGATGTAATTTTTCAATTGCTTGTTATTTAGGTGTTTTGATGGGGCGACCTTTTCTCATCTTCTATTTATTTATTTATTTGTTTATATATTTACCTTTTGGTTCTGAGTTCTAATTATTGGTTCTCTTCCTTTTTAAATGGCGTTCTTGAGCCGCTATGCATACATGTTCAGTCACTGAATCACATAAGTTTTTTTCCACTATATGTCTTAAGAGAACTTTTACTGTCTCTCTGAAGGGAGTTATATCAATCTGTGCACACTCATTCTCTTATAATTACTTAACTGACATTGGGACGATATTTAAGAAAACTTGCTTTGCCTACCTTAAGACAACCTTATAAATTTGTGCACTTGTTTACTTTGTTAAATTATCTAGATGCCCTTGGAGGTGTATTTTAAGAATTTTTTCCTAGATGTCTCGAGGCACCCATAAATTATTCTGTCTTCCTGTATAGCTATTACGTTTTTAACCTTTTATGTTTCTATGATGTCTTAAAGAGTCATCGGTTTCCAAATGTTAATTATTTGTCCTTTTGTGGAAGAATTTTCTGGGTTGTGGTTCGTAAAGGCAGAAATTTTGAATCTGAGATCTAAGAACCGCCATCAGACACAGCTTTTTATCTTGAATTCTTGACTTATCTAAATCGTTACTAAACTAAGTTGTGTAATTTCTTGAATCCGAAAAGTTCAGAGTGTTGTTTGTAATCCTGTTAATTGCCTCTATGTGATTTTAGTTATTTTTCTTAAATAAATATGTTTTGGTAGACAATAACGAATCATGTGAACCCCAATCCTTTCACTTAATTTCCTGTTTGCCTGCTTGAGGTTTGTGGTGGTTGCAAAAAATCGCATGAAATCAGCAGAAGGAATCACTCCTGAGTGCCAAAGTGCTGCCAGCAGTCCAGCTAGTGTAATCTGTAGAGAGACAGAAATAATGGGGTTCAATGATCCAGCAGCTCCTCGTAAACCACACATTTCGGTAGTCACTGCTAAACGACACATGAGATGGTGTAAAGAGAGCCGCCACCGGACAGTGACTGACGGGAAACAAGTTGTCTGGAGTGATAACTCACGCTACACCCTGTGGGTTTGGATTTGCCGAATGCCTGGAAAACGTTAGCTCCCAACCTGTGTAGTTGGAGCAGTGAACTATGGAGTAGATGGTGCTGCTGGACCATAGTTTTTTTTCGTGATTACGGTGTTGTCTACATCTACATCTGTATGGATACTCTGCTAATCACATTTAAGTGCCTGGCAGAGGGTTCAACGAACCACCTTCACAATTCTCTATTATTCCAATCTCGTATAGCGCGCGGAAAGAATGAACACCTGTAACTTTCCGCACAAGCTCTGATTTCCCTTATTTTATCTTGGTGATCGTTCCTCCCTATGTAGGTTGGTATCAACAAATATTTTCGCATTCGGAGAAGAAAGTTGGTGATTGTAACTTCGTGAGAACATTCCGTCGCAACGAAAAACGCCTTTCTTTTTATGATGCCCAGCCCAAATCCTGTATCATTTCTGCGGCACTCTCTCCCATATTTCGCCACAACACAAAACATGCTGCCTTTCTTTGAACTTCTTCGATGTACTCCGTCAGTCTTATCTGGTAAGGTTCCCACACTACGCAGCAGTATTCTAAAAGAGGACGGACAAGCGTAGTCCTCCTTAGTAGGTCTGTTACATTTTCTAAATGTCCTGTCAATAAAGCGCAGTCTTTAGTTAGCCTTCCCCACAACATTTTCTGTGTGTTCCTTCCAATTTAAGTTGTTCGTTATTGTAGTACCTAGGTATTTAGTTGAATTTACGGCTTTTAGATTAGACTGATTTATCGTGTAACCGAAGTTTAATGAGTTCCTTTTAGCACTCACGTGAATGACCCCACACTTTTTGTTATTTAGGGTCAACTGCCACTTTTCGCACCATTCAGATATCTTTTCTAAATCGTTTTGCAGTTTGTTTTGATCTTCTGATCACTTTATTAGTCGATAAACGACAGCATCATCTGCAAACAATCGAAGACGGCTGCTCAGATTGTCTCCCAAATCGTTTATATAGATAAGGAACAGCAAAGGGCCTATAACACTACGTTAGACAACGCCAGAAATCGCTTCTGTTTTACTCCATTTCTTTCCGTTAGTTACTACGAACTGTGACCTCTCTGACAGGAAATCACAAATCCAGTCACATAACTGAGACGATATTCCATAAGCACGAAATTTCACAACGAGCGGCTTGTGTGGTACAGTGTCAAAAGCCTTCCGGAAATCCAGAAATACGGAATTGATCTGAAATCCCTTGTCACTAGCACTCAACACTTCATGTGAATAAAGATATAGTTGTGATTCAGAGGAAGGATGTTTTCTAAACCCATGTTGACTGTGTGTCAATAGACCGATTTCTTCGAGGTAATTCATAATGTTCGAACACAATATATGTTCTAAAATCCTACTACCTTTTTTGAATATTGGTGTTACCTGTGCAACTTTCCAGTCTTTGGGTACGGATCTTTCGTCGAGCGAACGGTTGTATGTGGCTGTTAAGTATGGAACATCAGCATACTCCGAAAGGAACCTAATTGGTATACATTCTGGACCAGAAGACTTGCTTTTATTAAGTCATTTGAGTAACTTCACTACTCCGAAGATATTTACTTCTACGTTACTCATGTTGGCAGCTGATCTCGATTCGAATTCTGGAATTTGTACTTCGTATTCTTTTGTGAAGGCATTTCGGAAGGCTGTGTTTAGTAACTCTGCTTTGGCAGCACTATCTTCGATAGTATCTCCATTGCTGTCGTGCAGAGAAAGCATTGATTGTTTCTTGCCGCTAACATACTTCACATACGACCAGAATCTCTTTGGATTTCCTGCCAGGTTTCGAGACAAAGTTTCGGTGTGGAAACTGTTATACGCATCTCGCATTGAAGTCCGCGCTAAATTTCGAGCTTCTGTAAAAGATCGACAATCTTGGGGATTTTGCGTCTGTTTAAATTTAGTATGTTTATTGTCCCCTTACTGCGCATAAGTAAACGCTAAATGTACTGCCTGCAGTACATGACTAGTTCGGAGACAATGACTGTTTGTATCAGCATGAAAATGCACCCTGTCATGAAGCAGCATCTGTGACGCAATGGTTTGTGGACAACGACATTCATGAAATGGATTGACGTGGCCAGAATCCCGGCTTGAACCTAATACAACACCTTTGTTTTGAGTCAGCTCGTCAGCTTCGCTGCAGACCTCAGGGTCCAATATCACTACCTTCTCTGGTTCGGGTCTTGAGGAATAATGGACGCCATTTCTCCTCAGACATTCAGATGTCTGATTTAAAGTGTCTCTAGCAGAGTTCAAGCTGTGATATAGGCGAACGGTGTACACACCCTTTATTGATGTCCACTAAAGAGTGTTCTGACACTTTCCATCCGATACTGAGCACCGATGGACGCAGAAAGTGTCACACAATGAGACACCAGGCTAGCGTTATCAAACTTTATTATGCTCATCACAAATTTAATAATTTTCACTTCATTTGGACTGATCATCATCAACATCAGTATGATATGTCTGTGTCGTCGTTCCCCACCCCCACCCCCTATAGCCATGAGTGCCCTTGTATTCGTTGTGATGCCGAAGTAACCATTCTCCGAATGTCATCGTGAGGAATTTTTCGCTTTGATGAAACATATGCTGTGTCGGCTGATAAAGATCACTGGCTCGAGGCTTGCATGAAAGTATAACTCTTCCAGTCATACCTAAGACGAGCTCTATGGGTGCCTATCAGGGGACCAGGCGTGTCGTTTAAGGATCTGTAGGTTCCTCAAGGCATGGGGACTTGTATTATCATGATCGGGCATGCCATTTGGTGCCCACGTCATGGAGGGTATGATAACACGGTTTAGCATTCTTCTCACACACTGGCAAGCATTAAGTCTCCCTTCAACAACTACCAAATCAGTTCCGTTTTCATGTCCAGTAGCTTCCCTCACCATTATCCCAAGAGTCGAAGAGGCATGTGTGTCGAGAATTGCTGCTTGCTCTGATATTGCCTCAGATCGTCTACATACACGTTGCAGTCGATGTGATCGCCATAAACACAAGCTAACCTCATCACTAACCACAACATAAAGCCACTAAATTTTCAGTTCACTCTGGCTTGAGCCCGTGCAAGTCCTTGTTGTTGGTGGTACGACGTCAGCGGCAAACGACACTGGGGACTCAAAGTCTCAACCCATCTTCCAGTAATCTGTTCCCGTCGTTTTTTGGCGCTAGTCTGCTCATACCTTTAGCTCAGACTTCAGCTGTTGTCACCAGTCTATTCGTCAGAGCCAGTTTAACTATCCTACGACCTTCTAGAGTTTGTAGTCATTTTGAAAGGATTCGTGCCTCCAGTTCTAGCCACACCGCTACCCTATGTAAATCTCGTCACCACCCATTCTTCTGCAGTCACTACACCACAGCCAACTGCCCGTGCGGCCTGTCGGTATGATGCTCCAGTGTCCCTCGTGCCAATGAATCGACCTTTCTCGGAGCCCGAAAGATGATGATAACCCGAATGCGCACGTCCTCTGCTCACTCGGTGTTGCAGTCTGCACCTGAAAAGTTTCAGTAATGTCAAATACATCCAACAGCCATCATGTACTCATACCATTCTCCATCTGTAGGAATTTTGTCTTGTGTATCGACAATAAGTTCACACAAATAGGTTTTTGCGTCTGTCACGTGCATTAGCACATTCTATGTCGTCTTCAGTGCTGATCACGCAACAACTTTGAAGTCTGTATTGTGATCTCATAATCTATGTAACCGCTCTAAGCAGCTGTGATAGCTTCAGCGACCTTGTGTCTCTCCATAGTTCGGTGCCTATTATTTTTAAGGTAACTGTACCACCTAGACGAAGTATGTAAGACGCACTCAATTGAAAACGAGACAAATGGGCGGCGGGGGGGGGGGGGGGGGGGGGAGGGGATGGCTGCGAGTAGAGCTCGTGTAGTGCGAGTTCCGTACGAACTTAATTTTATATATAGACAGATCGTCCATTCCTGGAATCAAGGATCTCGATGATTTTTGCTTGTTACTGACTTTGATACTGACAAGCTATTGGTCGCAGGGATTCCAAGTTTAAAGTCGTAATACATGACAAAATACTTTTTTTTTTTTTTCAAACGACGGTGGTGGAATGTAGTCGACTTAAATAAGGTGATGCTGAAGGAATTGCATTAGAAAAGGAGAACGTAAAGTAGTAAATGAGCTTTGCTATTTGGGGAGCAAAATAACTGATGGTGGTCGAAGTAGAGAGAATATAAAATGTGGACTGGCGATGGCAAGGAAAGCGTTTGTGAATAAGAGAAATTTGTTAACATCGAGTTTAGATTTAAGTCTTTTCTGAAAGTATTTGTATGGAGCGTAGCCATGTGTGGATGTGAAACATAGACGAAAAACAGTTTAGACAAGAAGAGAATAGAAGGTTTTGAAATGTCGTGCTACAGAAGAATGCTGAAGACTAGATGGGTAGATCACGTAACTAATGAGGAGATACTGAACAAAATTGGGGAGAAGAGGAATCTGTGGCACAACTTGACTGGAAGAAGGGATCGGTTGGCAGGACGCATTCTAAGGCTTCAAGGAATCACCAATTTAGTATTATAGGGAAGCGTGGAGGGTAAAAATCGTAGAAGGAGAACAAGAGATGAATATGTTCAGCAGATTTAGAAGGATTTAGGTTGCAGTATTTATTTGTAGATGAAGAGGCTTGCACAGGATAGAGTAGCATGGAGAGCTGCATCAAACCAGTCTCTGGACTGAAGACCACAACAACAGCAACAGCAACAACAACAACAAAAACGATATAATTACAGATTTTTCTTTTTAAGTTGTATGTCAAGCCCTACTTCTCGTCAAATTTCATAATTCTACGTCAAGAGGAAGTATGCTATACGTTTTAATGAGTTATTTTGCGAATACCATAATGTGTGACATAAATGGCTGTAACTTTTGATTGCATTGACGTATAAGCTTAACAATTTTATTCTACCAAGTGATTATAGACCTCAGTGTGTGACATAAATTTCAACATGGTACGTGTAAATGTATCTGAGAAAAAGGGCAAAGGTCCCGAGTTCGAGTCTCGGTCCGGCACACTACCAGGAAGTTTCATATCAGCGCACACTCCGCTGCAGAGTGAAAATCTCATTATGTTTACAGTTGCCTTCGGAACGATAACTGTACCCAGGGCGCCTACCTCTTCGTCCGAAGCAGTTCAAGGGTAACGAATGTCTTCCTTCAGGGCTCCAAATATATGGAAATCGCATGGGGAGATATCGAAACTATATGGAGTATGTGTAAGAACTTCCGAGAGAAACTTGGACAGCGTACTCGGACAGTGTTGGCAAAGTGTTGGCCCGTCCTCTGCCTCTACGACTGGTAGAGTTTGAGGGAGCTCTGACGGCACAGCGCTACATCACGGACATCCTGCGTCCTCAAGTTCAAAATGGTTCAAATGGTTCTGAGCACTATGGGACTTAACATCTGAGGTCATCAGTCCCCTAGAACTTAGAACTACTTAAACCTAGCTAACCTAAGGACATCACAGACATCCACGCCCGAGGCAGGATTCGAACCTGCGACCGTAGCAGTCGCGCGGTTCCGAACTGAAGCGCCTAGAACCGCTCGGCCACCGCGGACGGCTGTCCTCAAGTATTACCTCTCATTTGACAGTATCATTGTGACATTTTCCAACAGGACAGTATTCGTCTGCACATATAACATGCCTCTATGAGCTACCTCCTTGGTGTTCAGGTACATACGTGGCCAGCAAGACTCCCAGATGTGTCGAACACGTGTGGCATCAGCTCGAATGTCGGCTCCGTCCCTCTCCCAATATCTGGAATATCAAGGACCAGTTATAATAGGGATACATAGGCTTTATAATACCCTTCTCATCCGAATCAGTGTATGCATCTAGGCCAGAGGGAGTACAATAACAAATTGATCAGAGAGTTCATACAGCCATTCTTCATAAATTTCACTCTCTTTTCTAAGCTCTGAAATAACAGCAGATACCCTCTCAAAGTGAAAAGTTTCGTTTCCTCATCTCGTTCTCGGTGCTTCGAGTTCGTAGACGAGTGTTTTGTTATAGGACTTTTGCACAAGGATATTAAACTCCATTCTGCACCCTTGAAGGAATGCCTAAGTGAACATTAGTTTTACTCCTGTTATTTTGGTAGTCAGTTTTACAGTTCATTCTAAATTAATTTCCCATACGTTGCTAACACTAATCTTTAGTCATTACATCCCCCCTGAAGGACAAACCTCCTTCCCCCACCACCTCTCTCCCTCTTCACCACATCCCACCCTCTTGCTCACACAGGTTCCCATAGAGCAAATCAACCTTCCTCCTCCAAAATTGACCTAAATACAGTTCCTTCTTATTAACTGCTGTGCCTTATATGTGTTCTGCGCTGTCGCTGTAGAGTAACTTTTAAGACAAGTGACTTTACACATTTACCAATATTACTACTGTTAACCATATTTACGAATGTTGAACACATATTTCGACAAGAGATAATCGTATTTGAGGGGTGTCACACTTTCATCTCCCATCTACGAGGTAAATAAATGTAAATGTGGTGTGAACAGGGCCTCTCGTTGGGTAGGCCGTTCGCCGGGTGCAAGTCTTTCGATTTGACGCCACTTCGGCAACTTGTGCGTCGATGGGGATGAAATGATGATGATGAGGACAACACAACACCCAGTGCCTCAGCAGAGAAAATCTCCGACCCAGCCGGGAATCGAACCCGGGCCCTTAGGATTGACATTCTGCCACGCTGACCACTTAGCTACCGGGGGCTGACATTTACGAGGTAGTGAACCAACAGTAAAAAAAATGTCATTTGTTTTCATATTCACCAAAAACCTAACTATCCAGGCAAAGAGTAAGGAGAATCTAAAACCTTTTTATGGGCGTATTTACCCTAGTGTGAGTGAAGTTTAGCTCGGCATTTGTACTTCAGAAGTGGTTTAAAGAGGTAGAACAACTGCAGGCAAGTTATCAGAACAGAAATTCCTCTCGCAATGGGACGTGATACTAGGAGGCCCAGCCATGCGGTACGAGACTAGAATTCGCTTGAAGCTGTTCACGCCGCCTTACTGATTCCTTGCCATCGTCTACAGGACGATCCTCACAGGACTTCAACAACCGACCAGGAACGGAACGTCGCCGTCAAATGGTGATATGTTGCCACCAGAGCAAACGGGTACACTACATCTCGTCACTTAGCCCAGCGCCGGCCGGTGTGGCCGTGCGGTTCTGGGCGCTTCAGTCTGGAACCGCGTGACTTCTACGGTCGCAGGTTCGAATCCTGCCTCGGGTAAGGATGTGTGTGATGTCCTTAGGTTAGTTAGGTTTAAGTAGTTCTAAGTTCTAGGGAACTGATGACCATAGGTGTTAAGTCCCATAGTGCTCAGAACCATTTGAACCATTTTTGAACTTAGCCCAGCAATCAACGGTCCAAGTGAGATAGTGATATATTGGCGGTCTCAAAAAAAATTTAAATATATTAGCATTAAGGGAATATCAATGATAGTGGAGTTTACTGTCTGTCAAAGGAAAATTCACAACGGAATTTCTTGACAAATTCGTATCGTAAAGTGTCTCCATTGCTATGAATTGAAAGAATAGGAACCGTATCGTCCTCCCAGTTCAGAATATCAACATTCATTTGCTCGAGGAAAGGTATACATATAAGCATATTAAACATTATGTGGAAGATAGTGAACAGTGCTTTTTTACTTTATGTTTTTCAGGTTTTTCTTGCTAATCGCTAAGCAAAGACGAAAAAACTGCATTTTCCTCTCTCAGTAGAGCTGAATTTTTAGCTTTCCAAACAGTTTTCGTTTATAATACTTTTATCTCTTTATATTCTTACTAGCTGACAAACCTGACATTGTCCGGTAATCACTTTACCTGTTTTCTACAAGGAACGAAAACAAAAAATGAACTGTTAGTAGTGAATTGTCGAAAAAAACTCATTTCCATATATTCGTGAAAACACCTTTGAAATTATGAAACAGTGGGAGGAAAATTCTCAGGCTTACTTCGCAGTGTCTCCTTAAGTCAAAGTAGCCTATAAAATAACGGTTCACAAAACACGCAAGAACATAATCCACTACTATGAGTGTGTACGGCGGTATGAAGTTAACTTACGATTTTGCAGACGTTATCAACGTCAAAATTTCCTTCCAGTGAATGTTTGATGGCACCGGACCCGCTGAGACGATCTGTGGGAGTTCCACCATTTGAAATGCATTTTGGCACGTTTTAACAGTCCGTTTCATCCCACTGATTGACGTCCTTTTTGTATAGATATAATGTATTTTTGCAGAATTAGTGTAGCTCATAAGCATCAACATCAAGTCGTATGGTTCACAGGCTGGTGGCATCTTCAGGATGAATGAGAGAGGTCTTTGAGGACACTGTTAAGTTACATTTTTGTTGGGTTTATATTGTATTCATTCAGGGACATATCTCCAATAGCTTCAATTGCATAAGCTGGTACATCGTAACTAGAAACTTCTTCCTTCTATGAACTCGGGAATACTACAGAAGCCTAAATCAGTCAAACATTTTTAAGGAAGTTCTATAGACTGCTTACGAAAGTTAAATGAAGGAAGAAAAAAAGAGAGTTCATAGTTCCCATCGACATCGAACTTATGAGAAATGAGAATAGGGGGTAACGAATCAGGCTTGGACTCGATGGAGGAACAATCTAGGAATTCAGAGAAAACACGAGGAGGATGGACGTCTGGGTTTCGAGCGTCATGCCTAACAAACACGAATTCAGTGACTTATCTGAAGCACACCCTAGCGCATTTTCAGCAGTTGATGTTGACCCGCTGTTGACCTGCCAAAGTAGATGATCCGAGTTTGTGACGATTGTGTGTTATGACCAGACAGAACTACAATCGTCCGGCCACAACTGTGCGTTCTGTGAGAGCTCTGAGAGATGGTTCAGTTTTAACTACCACAGATGAAATACTAGCTTACTTTATTACATAAATGAATAAAAGATTTACTTAATTTTGACAGAATTCTTTGCCACCGGTTTCCTTGATAATTTACAAGTTCAAAATGGTTCAAATGGCTCTGAGCACTATGGGACTTAACATCTCAGGTCATCAGTCCCCTAGAACTTAGAACTACTTAAACCTAACTAACCTAAGGACATCACACACATCCATGCCCGAGGCAGGATTCGAACCTGCGACCGTAGCGGTCGCGCGGTTCCAGACTGAAGCGTCTAGAACCGCTCGGCCACCATGGGCTGGCAATTTACAAGTGTCAATGACTATGAAAGCATCACTTGGTCACGAAGTAAATTATTACGAATCGCCATCTTGCACTGAAAACGTAGCTTGCCGTGAAGCCCGGAGTAGAGCGGAATTTGGTCCTCAAGCTCGCACAACAGACGCCGGCTACTGGGCCGGGCGAGCCGTTGTACTAGCTTAAAGCTGCGTGCAGTACGTTACACAATCTGAGGAAGTACTGTTAAATATTAATCGATCTTTTTCATACTTTGTATACCAAGTTCTACAGGATGGAGCAGAGGAAACGCATGTTTTTTGAACCGCTAGTACGCAGATACGAGAGGGGGTATTGACCTTGAATGAATGTTGGCAGACTGCCCATGCAATGCAGTTTCAGTCGCTATGGGGCGTTGGAGCGTAGAGCATCGTGGGTTCCTTGTCGAGCAGTACTTTAGAAACAATGATTCTGTAGTCACAGTGCAACCTCTTTTCCCTCAAAATTTTCGAGTTGGACGTAGAGGTGCAGTGCCTGATCGAAATACTGTACTCCGATGGGATGCAGCGTTTAGAAATACGGGATCTGTGATGAAAAAGAAACCACCTGGTCTTCCCCGTTCAGTTCGTACTCCTCAAAATATAGACAGAGTGAGAATGACAGTTCTTGCTACTTCGAAACGATCGGCTAGACGACAGGCTCTAGCGCTTTATATGTCACGTCGTTCGCTTCACCGCATCTTACATGATGTTCTTAAGTTTCACCCGTACAAGATAATGATCGTCCAGCAGCTTAGTGAAGGGGATTTTGTGGATCGCAGAGAGTTTTGTCGCGTAATGGACGAAATTTTTACGGAAGATGCAGATGCTACAGTCTCCATGAGCGATGAAACACATTTTCATGTAGACGATTACGTCAGTGTTCAGAATTGTCGGTATTGGGCGTTGAATTACACCAAAGACCTCTCCACAGTTGAAAAGTAACAGTGTGGTGCTGCATTTCAAAGATGGAGGTTGTTGGACCTACGTCAAAATGTTAACTTTCTTCGTACAGAACTTGAAATGCGTCAAGTGAACATGAGAGAAATACGCTTTCAGCAGGACGGTGCCACAATGCACATGGCGAGAGCATCCATGGAATTGGTTCGACAAATGTTCCCAGGACATGTTATTTCGAGATATGGTGATGTTTATTGGCCCCCTAGCCTCCATTCGTCAGGAAACTGAAGCCATGCCGAATGAAATGTTGGAGAAAGCCACGCGAACTTTCAGGAGAGGATCCAAATTTGTGTCCAGCAAGAAGGACGTCACCTCCAAGACATTTTTCGAACGTAATTAAATTATGTATACTTTAAAACTGCATTAAAAAATCTATCACTTAATGCTTGATTTATTATTTTTTATCAAACCGTGCCCCAGTCATTCAATAGTGAAAACATGCGTTTCCTTTGTTCCACCCTGTATGGATAACAGAACCATACTATTAAAATTTCAAATCAATACTTCAATATTTTCGCAGATACATATTCTTACCTAAAGCTCATAATAACCGTGCCGGCATTCCAAAACCGAGTTTTGTACTGTAGTGTCTTCATCTGTAGTATCAACTGATACTACCACCAAGAGGATAGGTTCATATAATCTAATTTTGTGGAATTTTCTTTAGTTTCATTGACACAGGTTTCTGACGTAATTAATAGTACTTCGGAAAATTATTACTTCACTGTGTTTTGGTTGTATGAGTGTTTTGAAGAGAGTGAGAGTGGATGCAGGAGATACGTTAAGTGAGAACGTGATACTTTAATAAAAACCGAGTAAATGTAAGCATGAGAAAGTTATTTTGTAATAGATGAATTTGTGATATATGTCCAAGTGAAATTGATTTTGTAAAAGTCAGCCAGAAGGGGCTACATCACGGACATCCTGCGTCCTCAAGTTCAAAATGGTTCAAATGGTTCTGAGCGCTATGGGACTTAACATCTGAGGTCATCAGTCCCCTAGAACTTAGAACTACTTAAACCTAACTAACCTAAGGACATCACACACATCCATGCCCGAGGCAGGATTCGAACCTGCGACCGTAGCGGTCATGCGGTTCCAGACTGAAGCGCCTTTAACCGCTCGGTCACTCTGGCCGGCGAATAATCACAGTTCAGCACATTTGCCAGTTCTCCGACGTGGATTATTGTGGATTAATGCGTTTATAAACGATCGTTATCAAACCACCAAGGTCTCCCTGAATGTGGAGAGTCACTAGTGTCGAAAACATCTCCCTTAAAACGAAGAAACAATTTTCCTACCATGCTGTATCAAGTGGCATTATCTCCATTCACGGTGCAAATGTTTCTGGCTGCCTCCGCTGCTGTCTCGCCTCTACTGCACTCTTAACAGAAGAATATGTCGGGAATGTTCCGATTTCTCCTCTTGGCACTCCATTTTCTAGCGTCCATAGCACAACTCATTATCTCCCAATGAGAAAGTGAGAATATGATGAAACGTCTCTGTGAAGTCGTTTCATAAGACGCTTGGCGAATTCGGTACAGCTTCTTCACTTTACTATCTGATTTTAGCTGAATTCATGAACTCTTCCAGAAAGGCTGAGTACTCAAATAAGGCCTATTGATTCTTATATGTGTGTTTTAATATGGGGTTTCGGTTTTGTTTTGTGGGAATTGCTAAATTGGTCATCGTCTGCTGGGAGCAGACGATGTTACTTCTCGTTCGAAGGAGAGCACAGGATGACCAACTTAGGTTTCCAATACCTGAACAGAGAGGTTTACCCATCTTAGTCGAGGGCTGTGTCGAAGGCTGTTTCTGTGTGTGAGGTTGGTGACGGAGGGCTACCCCTCTGGCAGCTTCCGCTGCACGGGGAGCTAGGTAATCTCTAAAGAGAAAGGGGCCCTCTTCGGTGAACGCTTGGTCAGTACGGATCGTAGCTCTTAAGGGGGGTTTCATGTGATAGGAATCAGGCCGAGTTAGGACTTCGCTATGTTTAACTGGTGAAATACTTAAGAACTTCAGCTTAACTGAAGCGTGTGAAGCGAGTTATTTTTTTAATGATTTTTAATCTTGTATTTTGCGGAAATTGCTTTTGTCTTTGTGTGCCGATTTTGTGCCACGTGTTTGGTAATCAATGGCCCTTCTGGTCCACCACGGCACCGCAATGGGCTTTATTTTAACAGTTTGCTTGTTTAATGAGATACAATTTCTGCAAGAATATCTGTTCTTTCGTGCGCTTTCTACAAAGCAGTACAACAGTTTGAGTCAGAATGCACCACGTGCTCTAGTTCGGCCGTTTGCAAGCAGCAGACGCAGTTAGTAAGTTAAATAATTATCGCACAGTCTTGTGTATTGATTAAACCTCTGTCCAGAATAGTGCATGCGTAGCATCGTAATGCAAATCTCACTGGGATATTTTTATGGTATTAATGCAAAAGAGATGATAGTATAATTGTCTCACACTCCGTCTTGTTTGTTTCTTCTTGCTGTAGTTAAATTGTGCCCTGTTTCATTCTCACGTCATTCTTACTTAAATATTTCGAGTTAGGCACCAGATACGTGTAGTTAGGATGTGCAACCAAATATTTAGTTACAATAGATAATTTCCGTAAAAGATAAATTTTTTGGTGTCGATCTTACCCACTTACTCTGTTTTCCATTCCTGAATTAATCAAGTTGCTTCATGCATGACATGTAGTGCTATTTATCTGGCTGCTTAAAAAAGTTTGCGTACTTGTAATTAAATCATTTAAGTAATTAAACTAATAATTTTCCAGCCTCGTTTTTTTCTAAATGGTTAGGAAGGGCTTGGGCTGGTGGCGACCCTGAATTGCTGAAATTTTAACATTATTTGTGTGAGACAAGCAGCTAGAAATGCGAGATAACATATATGGCTCAATGAGAAACGTCGTAAACATAGAAATAAGTTACAATGTAAACTCAGATAGCAACAGTGAACTACAAATAAATAATGACAATGATTAATAAACTCGTAGCAACCGGGATACCAACACGAAAAAACAAAAACGCTACGAACCAACCTAATACCAACCGCTGTGCCAGAATACAGTCATCGGCGCGGAACTCGCTGTACTGTGCTCCATGGCGTAATTACAGAAACTGTAGGCACCGAAGGGCGCCACCTGACTGCAGGATCGGAACTGTGTCACTGTCTGCGGCGCGTCACCTTTTCTGCCTGTCGGCAGAAGGATTTCCATCTCCGCCGGTAATAGCCGAAAGCAATGAAGCCCTAGATTGAAAGCACTATCTTTGGCGACTCGCAACCCTGTCGATGGACGAGTACGGTGCGCTGATGGACGTGCTGTGCAAGCAGAAAGTGGTCCAGATTTTTTGAGCACCATCTGTAGGCAGCGCCTCAGAACTGGGAGGCGCCATGCTAGTGGTTGTACCTGTCTAGTGGAAACCTCTTGTTGTGTTTGTTGTGTACCTCGTGAGCCATGTACACAACAGACACTAGTGCGGAGATAGAAAGTGTCGACATTTCTGAGGAGCCCAAGACATTTCAGGTACTTCCTTGCTTTCACATTCGTGAGCTACGCCAACTCACAACTAAACTGTCACATTGCAGCCTAACCTAGATCTCGGGCAAAGCTTCAGATCAGTCTGTCGCAACAACCAGCTTTCTTCCTCTGACATTCTTGGCTCCAGCAGCCACGAACAGGCTGTCACCTTACAATCTGACATAGACCACAGGCTAAACTACATATCAACACGGTTATTCCTTTCACATTCTTTGGTTTCACCAACCAAATGTCACGTTCAAGGTTAATAAAGACCTCAACTTCCGTGGACCGCTACTGACAATTCCCATGTCTGTGACGAACACCTGCTGTGAGTACAACGCAGTTCTGTTACGTAAGATGTCTTAGAGCCATTCACATATCTGAGAACCTACTCCGCATGTTCGTACCCTCGTTACATATTGCCCTTCATCCGTAGATTGCAGGATATCATGACACAAAATGATAAGGTAAAGATAAAATTAGTTTGAGCCGAGTTTACATGGACGCTTACCAGCTATATTTCTTGCCGCTGACGATTCACGACTAGAACAGGAAAGATGAGAAGGGACAGCAATACACGAAGTGCCCTCCGTCTCACACCAAAAGATGGCGCGGAGAGTAACATTAGGTATAGACATTGTTTTGCCGCTCCGTCTTGTGTGAACATACACCGAAAAAAATGACGACACCAAAAAATAATTACTGTAAAGTAATGAAATTTCAGGATGATATTTGTTAAGTAACACATTTAAGTGATTAACATTGCAAGATCGCAGGTTAATGTAAGTGCGAGATAAGCCTGTGAATTTATGAAGGCCGGTCGCTGTAGCCGAGCGGTCCTAGCCTCTTCAGTCCATAACCGCGCTACTGTTACAGTCGCAGGTTCGAATCCTGCCTCGGGCATGGTTGTGTGTGATGTCCTTAGGTTAGTTAGGATTAAGTAGTTCTAAGTCTATTGGACTGATGACCTCAGATGTTAAGTTCCATACTGCTTAGAGCCATTTGGACCAATATGTGATATGCTGCTACATTAATAATCAGTCTAACCGCCACAATCTTGAATGCAAGCATGTGATGCTGTTGCACTTGGTCGGTCAATACAAGGTTTCTGTATGATGCTGCAGTTATCGTCTGATGATGTCCCTTACGTGGTCGATTGGAGTCAGATCTTGGATCGAGCAGGCCAAGACACTCTGTAGAGCATGCTGGCTTACCACTGTTTTATATGGGCGAGCATTACTCTGTTGGAAAAAGACTCTCTGGAATACTGTTTGTTAATGGAAGCACAACAGGTCGAATCGTCAGACTGGCGTACAAATTTGCAGATAGGGTGCGTGTAATAACCACGCACCTGCTGTCATACAACATCGCATCACAGACCATAGCTCCGGGTGTAGGTGCAATGTGTCTAGATCGCAGACAGGTTGGTTACAGACCCTCAACTGGCCCCATTCTAATCAACACACGGCCATCGCTGGCACAGAGACAGAACCAGCTTTCATCAGCAAAAACAACAGTCCTCGAACGGTTCTAGGCGCTTCTGTCGGGAACCGCACTGCTGCTACGGTCGCAGGTTCGAATCCTGTCTCGGGCATGGATGTGTGTGATATCCTTAGGTTAGTTAGGTTTAAGTAGTTCTAAGTCTAGGGGACTGATGACCTTGGATGTTAAGTTCCATAGTGCTCAGAGCCATTTGATAGTCCTCGACCTTGCCCTCCAATTAGCTCTCGCTTGACACCTCTGAAGTCGCAAATGGCGGTGGTTTGGGCGCAGTGAATGCACGCTACGGGGCGTCTGGCTCGGAGCTGTCCTTGAGGTAACCGACTTGTAACAGTTCGTTGTGTTACTGTAGTGCCAGTTGCTGCTCATATTGCTGTCCAGAGCCATATGCCGAACACGATGGTGCCGGACGGTGTGGCCGTGCGGTTCTAAGCGCTTCAGTTTGGAACCGCGTGACTGCTACGGTCGCAGGTTCGAATCCTGCCTCGGGCATGGATGTGTGTGATGTCCTTAGGTTAGTTAGGTTTAAGTAGTTCTAAGTTCTAGGGACTGATGACCTCAGAAGTTAAGTCCCATAGTGCTCAGAGCCATTTGAACCATTTTTGAACACGATGGTCTTCCCTCTCGGTAGTGACACATGGTCTTCCGGAGCCGATCTTCTTCCGACCGTACATTCTCGTGACCACAGCTGGCAACAATTATTTACAGTGGCTATATTCCTGCCAAGTCTTTCTGCAACATCGCAGAAGGAACATCCAGCTTCTAATCATATAGCACGACCTAGTTCAAACTCAGTGAAGTGCTGATAAAGGCGTCTATATCGCATCAAAGGCATTCTTGACTAACGCCACCATAACTGGTGAAATTGTAAACGATGTTTTTCGGAAAATCATTAAGTGGTTCTCTGCAAATGGGCTCTCATTAAACTTTGATAAAACACAGTATATCCAGTTCCACATGGAATGACCCCATTAATAAATATAGACTTCGATCAGAAATCGGTAGCTAAGGTAGAATATTCAAAATTTCTAGGTGTACGTATTGATGAGGGGTTGAAATGGAAAAGAAAACACTCTGAGGATCAGCTAAAACGTTTGAGTTCAGCTACTTATGCTATTAGGGTCAGTGCAAATTTTGGCGATATACATTTGAGCAAATTAGCTTATCACGCCTATTTTCATTCTCTGCTTTCGTATGGCATCATATTCTGGGGTAGCTCATCACTGAGTAAAAGAGTGTTCATTGCACAAAAGCGTGTAATCAGAATAATTGCTGCAGCTCATCCAAGATCATCCTGCAGACACTTATTTAAAGAGGTAGAAATCTCCACTGTAGCCTCACAATGTACATATTCACTTATGAAATTTGTTATTAACAATCTGAACGAATTCAAAAGTAATAGCAGTGTACATGGCTACAACACTAGGAGAAAGGATGATCTTCACTACTCAAGGTTAAATCTAACTTTGGCTCAGAAGGGGGTAAATGATGCTGCCACAAAAGTCTTTGGTCACTTACCTAATAGCATCAAAAGTCTGACAGACAGCCATATAGCATTTAAAAGGAAATTAAAAGAATTTCTTAATGGCAACTCCTTCTACTCATTGGATGAATTTTTGGATGTAGTAAGTGGGTAATTTCCCAACCTCAAAAAAACAAAGAATTATTGAGTCTAATGTAATATCTTGTATAGACACCTTTTATTAATGTGACACGTTCCACATCATTGCGAAGTGTCGTATTCATGATCTATGGAACAAGTACTAATCTAATATAACCTAATCTCAAAGGTAACTAACCCTCACAACCGTTGCAGCAAACCTGATTTGCACCGTCATAGTCGCACTACCAGCGCCACTCTTTGTGTGACCGGCACGAAATTTGTGTAAACATCATCGTTCAGATCTAGGAACACACCTACCAACTTTTGTTTACGTCACTCATCTCCTTCTTGGTGTTGAGATTTTTCTTCCGTCAGTGTATTACCGTTCGACGGTGACTCGCCTTCCGTTCCGTTGCATCCAATGTGAGTCGGCGTTCAAATGAACTTCTGCGATATGCGGAAGGAGTCGTTAGTGACCTGTCGTGACGACGAGAGAGGTAGGTGGGGGAATCCTCTGTGTTGCTAGCGCTGGCTGTGGGCTGGAAGGGGGGGGGGGGGAGAGGGAGAGGCGGGGCAGCTCCGGCCGTGACTTTGGCGACGGTGGAGACGCGAGGCAGCAGCGGAAGTGGCCGAGCAGCAGCGAGGTGCGTCGGAGCGCGCGGCCATTGTCCCCGTGCCTACATTCCCAGCAGCCGGCAACAGCCCGCCCACGACACGTCACGCCAGCGACGCCTCCACAAACACGCCGTCCGCCGCTTGCAAAGGAAAGGCGGAGAGGAAACTCTGAGCTGTCTGTCACTCTCACCGGCTCCCATTCTACCACTGCACTGTGCATCTGTTTACAGGGGATATTGTTGTGGGCTTCCGATCCGAGACTAATTTGATTCATCTTACGGTCCTATCCTGTGAAAGCCGTCTCATCTCTGAATATTACTGTGTCCTGCACTCTTATGAACCTGATAACCGTCTACAAACGTTCGTTTCCCTTTGTAATTTTTTACCCCTACACTTCCATCCACTATTGTTGTTGTGGTGGTCTTCAGTCCAGAGACTGGTTTGATGCAGCTCTCCCTGCTACTCTATCTTGTGCAAGCTTCTTCATCTGCCAGTACCTACTGCAACCTACATCCTTCTGAATCTGTTAAGTGCATTCATCTCTTTGTCTCCCTCTACGATTTTTACCCTCCACCCTGCCCTCCAACACCAAATTGGTGATCCCTTGATGCCCCAGAACATGTCTTATCAACCGATCCCTTCTTCTAGTCGTGCCACAAATTTCTCTTCTCTCCAATTCTATTCAATACCTCATCATTAGTTACGTGATCTACCCATCTAAAATTCAGCATTCTTCTGTAGTACCACATTTCGAAAGCTTCTACTCTGTTCTTGTCTAAACTACACTCCTGGAAATTGAAATAAGAACACCGTGAATTCATTGTCCCAGGAAGGGGAAACTTTATTGACACATTCCTGGGGTCAGATACATCACATGATCACACTGACAGAACCACAGGCACATAGACACAGGCAACAGAGCATGCACAATGTCGGCACTAGTACAGTGTATATCCACCTTTCGCAGCAATGCAGGCTGCTATTCTCCCATGGAGACGATCGTAGAGATGCTGGATGTAGTCCTGTGGAACGGCTTGCCATGCCATTTCCACCTGGCGCCTCAGTTGGACCAGCGTTCGTGCTGGACGTGCAGACCGCGTGAGACGATGCTTCATCCAGTCCCAAACATGCTCAATGGGGGACAGATCCGGAGATCTTGCTGGCCAGGGTAGTTGACTTACACCTTCTAGAGCACGTTGGGTGGCACGGGATACATGCGGACGTGCATTGTCCTGTTGGAACAGCAAGTTCCCTTGCCGGTCTAGGAATAGTAGAACGATGGGTTCGATGACGGTTTGGATGTACCGTGCACTATTCAGTGTCCCCTCGACGATCACCAGTGGTGTACGGCCAGTGTAGGAGATCGCTGCCCACACCATGATGCCGGGTGTTGGCCCTGTGTGCCTCGGTCGTATGCAGTCCTGATTGTGGCGCTCACCTGCACGGCGCCAAACACGCATACGACCATCATTGGCACCAAGGCAGAAGCGACTCTCATCGCTGAAGACGACACGTCTCCATTCGTCCCTCCATTCACGCCTGTCGCGACACCACTGGAGGCGGGCTGCACGATGTTGGGGCGTGAGCGGAAGACGGCCTAACGGTGTGCGGGACCGTAGCCCAGCTTCATGGAGACGGTTGCGAATGGTCCTCGCCGATACCCCAGGAGCAACAGTGTCCCTAATTTGCTGGGAAGTGGCGGCGCGGTCCCCTACGGCACTGCGTAGGATCCTACGGTCTTGGCGTGCATCCGTGCGTCGCTGCGGTCTGGTCCCAGGTCGACGGGCACGTGCACCTTCCGCCGACCACTGGCGACAACATCGATGTACTGTGGAGACCTCACGCCCCACGTGTTGAGCAATTCGGCGGTACGTCCACACGGCCTCCCGCATGCCCACTATACGCCCTCGCTCAAAGTCCGTCAACTGCACATACGGTTCACGTCCACGCTGTCGCGGCATGCTACCAGTGTTAAAGACTGCGATGGAGCTCCGTATGCCACGGCAAACTGGCTGACACTGACGGCGGCGGTGCACAAATGCTGCGCAGCTAGCGCCATTCGACGGCCAACACCGCGGTTCCTGGTGTGTCCGCTGTGCCGTGCGTGTGATCACTGCTTGTACAGCCCTCTCGCAGTGTCCGGAGCAAGTATGGTGGGTCTGACACACCGGTGTTAATGTGTTCTTTTTTCCATTTCCAGGAGTGTATTTATCGTCCACGTTTCACACTCCATACAAATACTTTCAGAAAAGACCTCCTGACACTTAAATCTATACTCGATGTTAACAAATTTCTCTACTTCAGAAACGCTTTCCTTGCCATTGCCAGTGTACATTTTGTATCCTCTCTACTTCAACCATCATCAGTTATTTTGCTCCCCAAATAGCAAAACTCATTTACTAATTTAAGCGTCTCATTTCCTAATCTAATTCCTGCTGCATCACCCGATTTAATTCGACTACATTACATTATCCTCTTTTTGCTTTTGTTGATGTTCATCTTATATCCTCCTTTCAAGACACTGTCCATTCCGTTCAACTGCTCTTCCAGGTCCTTTGCCGTCTCTGACAGAATTACAATGTCATCGGCGAACCTCAAAGTTTTTATTTCTTCTCCATGAATTTTAATACCTACTCCCAATTTTTCTTTTGTTTCCTTTACTGCTTGCTCAATATACAGATCGAATAACGTCGGGGAGAGGCTACAACCCTGTCTCACTCTCTTCCCAACCATTGCTTTCCTTTCATGCCCCTCGACTCTTATAACTGCCATCTGGTTTCTGTACAAATTGGAAATAGCCTTTCGCTCCGTGTATTTTACCCCTGCCACCTTCAGAATCTGAAAGAGAGTATTCCAGTCAACATTGTCAAAAGCTTTCTCTAAGTCTACAAATGCTAGAAACGTAGGTTTGCCTTTCCTTAATCGATCTTCTAAGATACGTCATAGGGTCAGTATTGCCTCACGTGTTCCAATATTTCTCTGGAATCCAAACTGATCTTCCCCAAGGTCGGCATCTACCAGTTTTTCCATTCGTCTGTAAAGAATTCGGGTTAGTATTTTGAGCCGTGACTTATTAAACTGACAGTTCGGTAATTTTCACATCTGTCAACACATGCTCTCTTTAGGATTGGAATTATTATATTCTTCTTGAAGTTTGAGGGTATTTCGCCTCATACATCTTGCTCACCGGATGGTAGAGTTTTGTCAGGACTGGCTCTCCCAAGGCTGTTACTAGTTCTAATGGAATGTAGTCTAGAATTTAGCTATAATTTTAATTTAAAAAAAGAAGTAATGCGTGACAGAATGTGGTGAAGGTTTGGAGGTTACAGCTTGTGAAACTGGTGTACGAACATCTTCCTCACACAGTGCGCTCACTATATACATACTTTTCACCTAGTACCATGCATCTATGACAGTAGAATTGCGATATACTTATCACACAAGCTAAACTACACTGTCGGAAAACATTATTACACCCTTTTAGAGGTTTCCAATTCAGTCAAGATTCGTGCTTGCAGCTGTGCATATGGAGTACATGCTGAAGCACCGACGTTAGTACGTGGCGTAGTCACCAGAGGCGGTAATGCAGGCTCTCACTCTGGCATTTAGTCGATCGTACGGATAGTGAATAATGTCCTGGGGTACGTTACGTCACGCCTGGTCGACCTGTTCACCTAATTGTGTAAGAATTGTTGGGTGACGAGTCGCAAGAGTCACTTCCGGTCCCATCATACCCTACAGCTGCTCGACTGGACAATTCCGGAGACCGTGCTGGTGAGAGCAGCTGATACATGAGCTGCAGAGCGCGTTGGGTTTCATGGGCAATGAATGGGCGAGCTTTATCCTGTTGGAAAAACACATCACCTTCCTCTTGCAAGAAGAGCAAAGAAACGGGTCTAGCAACATCCTGCATGCACCGAGTGCTGGTTAGTGTATCTTCCAGAAACACCAAATGCGAACGAGAGTTGTAGCTTATCATGCCCCACTCCATAAGCCCTGGGGTGGGGCCAGGGTGTCTCTGATGAATGCACTCTACGAGAGAGCCTTCACCATGTCTATGTCGTATGCGCAAACGACCACAACCTGCGTGCAGGCAGAATTTGCTTTCATGCTGAAGACCACGACGCGCCACTCCAAATGATCCTCTGACGGCATCAGTCGCGCTGTGATTGGAAGAGAGGCTAGAGTTGAGTGTACCCGTAGTTCCACTGCTAATAAC
The DNA here is from genome assembly GCF_021461395.2 of Schistocerca americana. Classification (NCBI taxonomy): domain Eukaryota; kingdom Metazoa; phylum Arthropoda; class Insecta; order Orthoptera; family Acrididae; genus Schistocerca; species Schistocerca americana. The sequence goes on along the minus strand of NC_060125.1, from coordinate 241,206,409 downwards.
TGGTTCGCAATAGTTAGTGTTGTCACGTCTGGGATTATAAGCCCTGTGCTGTGGTATCTGTACGCTCTACCACTGTTGCTCATACAATACGACGACCCTGGCTGGCGGCCGGCCGCTGTGGCCGACTGGTTCTAGGCGCTTAAGTTCGGAACCGCGCGACTGCTACGGTCGCAGGTTCGACTCCTGCCTCGGTTATGGATGTGTGTGATGTCTTTAGGTTAGTTAGGTTTAAGTAGTTCTAAGTCTAGGGGACTGATGACCTCAGATGTTAAGTCCCATAGTGCTCAGAGACATTTTGAACCTGGCTGGCGCATTTGCTGCGTGGAAGTTCAGAACCTCGTCTATGGATGTCCATGTGACCACCGATAGAAGCATCGTTGCACAACTGACACATCGCGTCGAACTTATATATGGCAATTCTCCGAAAGGACCATCCCGCCATTCGGAAGGCCACAATTTGATCCCATTCAAACTCGCCCAGTTGGTTGTAGGAAGCACGAGTGCATATTCGTGTTATGTGTGCCTGGTTGCTTCAATCATTTGCACTACACTGAGCCTTCTGCCTGTGAGCGTTCCCTACTGAAGATTTTTACTGGGTGTGTCAAATAGCAACTACCACTCATCCTATAGACCCTGGAAAAGTTCCAGATCTCTGAGACAATGTTTTTATATTTTTATTGTCACTATTGAATATTAAATTTGGAGACATCTTCTTTACTTGCAAGGGGCAAGTTTAACCATGCACCCAAAGAGGTGACAAACATTTATTACTTTCTGTTTGTATTGTTGAATATGGGACATACTTGCACCAAATATAAAAGACAATGTAAAAAAATTGTTGTGCAAGACCCATCATTTTGTTACTATTCTTTTCTTAGGCATAAGATTTGTGTACAATTTTCTACAGCTAATCAGATGTTCACCAAGTTTGATGTTTGTGTTATGTTATGATCAATTTAAGTGTGCAAATTTGGTATTCATATGTTCTTGTACTATCTTGACTATGTGTCTCAATGGGAGACAATATTTAAAAAAACTTTTCTTTTGTTTCAAATGCATATTATATTCATACATGTGACTTCTCTAGTGTTTGTGTTTATATATCATGTCCATACTTATAATTATGTTCTTTGTTTTCATTTCCTTTATGTGGCTCAAAATGAGTAGACAGTTGCAATATTTTCCTATGGACATCTGACCTGTCCATCTATGTAATATATTTATGTTCCTTCTATTATCTTGATTATTCTGTGACTCAATGCGAGCTGACTTTGAAATAATTTACATATATTTTTTTATATATCTTAAGATCGCATGTGATATATTTGTGTCTGTTTTTGATCATTTTCCATGTGGCTCACTAGCAGCAAAGATTAACAGTTTTTTTTTTTTTTTTGCTTTCATATATTACTAAATATTTTTATTATGCTGTCATACTGAGAGCCATAACACAAAGGGCATTTGAAACAACACAACTAAAATATTTGCAGGAAAAAGTCATTTTGAAATGATGTAATGGTCATTGTATACATACACATTATGCATAGTAAAACAAAAACAAAAAAATTATTAAATTAGTACTTTTCCAAATTTTAACCATTTGACACATTTGTCCTAGTCAGCTAATATCATTAACATTCTGTAAATGATATTACCCGAGGGGGGTATTGTAACGGAACATATTAAAGGCTTTACTTTAATGAAGTATGCGATGCCCTCCAAATTCAACCAGTTTAACGAGTATTTATGATTATAGAAAAGTTATTGTGTATGTTAACAATGATTGCACAACATGTCTCCATAAACAGTCAACCCAATAAATTATACTGAATAACTGACCCACACAAAAGTTAATGTCACTTGATCACTGATACAGCAAATGTCATCATGTAAAAACACTAAGTTTACCTTAAATAATTAATATGAAGTACGAAAAATAGTGGCCAACTTAGGTATTTTGGATCTCCTTAAATAAAAATCACCCAGTGAAACCTCTTTGTTCACTAGGAGCGTTTTCACTCAGTATTCATGTAATCAATCCTATTTTAGACGAAAACCAATGTAATTCTTAATAATTCATGTTACTTACTTATTTATGCAAATTAGAGAAGTCAATTGACAAACTTCTAAAAAATGGCCTTTTTGTAACAGAGAATTATTCTGTCAAGTCAACAAATCTGTCTGTCATTTTCATAACATGTTAAATTATGTCACTCGATGCAAATTAATAACTTATCTGCACAAATTATGATAACAGATGTACATGTGACTTATAAACTATATCACTTTTTAGTAGTTCTTTGACAATGTTATAAATACAAGCAGCAAGAAGGGTCGAGGAGGCAGTCGGAACGTCACTTTGGTAAAGTGTGTTTGTGTGTTATTGTTTGAGGTGGATAAACAATGCAAAGAACATGTAAAGGAAGTACTTCTTTGTGTTGTGTCATGATCTTTGGTGGACAGTGGAGTTAAGATGGCCACCAGAGTAATAAATATTTGAAGTTTACATATTTGTTGGTTTCGCTCGTTCTTTATCATCAAAAGCACATAAAAAACACGGGACCTCATGTTTTTTAACCCTAGACAACCAGATTTAGAGCCAGCATCGGCATCGAGACACAGCAGCGATCCAGCAAGCAGCAGCGATTACCACAATGCATTTTAATGGTGCCAACCTAACATCAAGTGCTAACAAGCTCCGTAAATTGGAGTGAAATAGTGTGATTATACCAATTAGGAATATCTATGACTAGGCGACCATTACAACATCTGCAATCGCATATGCAAGCAATTTATCTGCTTTCGCGGATATTACAATACACTTTAATCCGTTCGGTTACTCTGATGAAATTTTCATTCTGCCAAAGTCAGACATCTTAGCATATATTACATCAACTGAGAACGTAGAGGGAGATGATAAGCACTTTCTAAGGTATTCTTGATGCGATCCTTAAGATACAAGTTTGTGGCATAATTAGTGAAACAGATTTTATGAAATTTTCTGCACAATATTCCCACAACGTTGGGAAGTTAAGGGAAGTCGTTGTTGTCAAACCTTACATATTGTTAAATGTTACTGATATAGATTTTTTTTTGTCAAATGAAGGCTACGTTAATACAGCATAGTGTTGTATCATGGTAAACTGCTACTCTTCATAACGAAGTAAGTATTGCGTTGCGTACTTGTAAATATAACCAAGACAAACTTTGAAGGATTTAGTCCTATTATGTAGTACATTACTTAAATCTTGTAACACCCCACCCGTCACTTACCTGGTTTTGGCGTGTGTTCACCCCAGCTAATTGAGTAACAGATCAATAGAGAGTGCAAAAGCTGCCACAATATCGGATAACGCAAGGAAAGTAATAATGCCCTGTGACTCCTGATTGAACTGTGGTTGCAGTGTCGACATTAATTGATTCAGAATTGATCCCTTTTAATTAAAAGGGGTGAACATTGATGTTATATTCAGCTATTGAACACCAGATGCAAATGTTGAACATAAAATTAATTATGAAAGTGACTTGGGATTTCAACAACTTGATTGAGGACAGATGCAGTCGATTAACACAAATTTATTTTAACTCACAACCTTCAATCATCATATTACATGATACTCCTAACAGGCAGTGGGAATAAATTGCGTTTACGTGGAGTAAAGTGCGATAAATCAAAATTAATTCCTATCGACTGACCCAGGCGTAATGCAAAGTGCAAGAAGAATTCTACAATACATGGCCCATGAAACCCTCGTGGAAACTTTGCATACCTGATCCAACAAATTAATCAGTGGCGTAACTCAAGCTGGAGCGGGCGCAATATCACCAAATTCAGCATGGCGGGGCGTCGTCGTTGTGTGGACGTCGGCTAGCCTCATGGTGCTGCAAGGCTGCACTCATCTATTCACTCCTAGCTATGTTGCTCACTACATAGCCAAACAAAACTTACTATCTCCAAGCTCAATTGTTCCGTTTGCTAAGTCCTAAACTGCAGAGATGCTCACTCTCTCTCAGGCAAGCTGAGTAAAGAACACCACATCCTCACTCTAGGCAAGCTGGGAATGGAAGACTTCTACGGAGTCTTCTGCTAGTCCACTCTTCGCCTCGGTTTCCCCTCCAGCAAAATCACTTACACCAATTGTAGCGCAAGACGCGTTAATTATGCGTTGCTTCCCAGCGCCGACCATTGCTTGCTCTGGGAAGTGAACAAATTCCCACAAAATTTCCCTTCCTCTCAACTTCTGCTATTTAGCTCCTCCCAGGCCACCCATCGAGGTTATCATCTGCACAAAACACCATTTTTTCCGGAATTCTGACTCCCAGGAGAGTACTTCAAACTCCTTGGTCCTACTTTCCCATCGGAGGCCAGCGTATTTCATTCTGTCGCTCTTCACCTGATTTACTTCAGACTCTGCAGACCGTGAATTCAGCGTGAACTTGCTATAGTCACGAACACGCATATTTTGGCCTCTGTTGACCACTCCACTGTAGCTTTCTCGCATGTTTCACTGAAAACGGGACGACAGACACTTATCAACAGGCGTACAAGTTCTCTGTCTGCTTCCCAGTACACCAGCATGGGGTCAACCACCCCCTCACTGTCACTCATCTTAAGGCAGCTGGAGGCCGCGCTCTGTTACCGCTTTCTGAGAGTTTGAGCTGCCCTAAGCTGCAGAGATGCTATTGTCGCTTCCCTTCGTCGCTCCCCAGCCCGGTTGCGGTCAACTCTGAATACTTCCTTGGGATAAACTAGTCTCCAGTAAATCGACACACTTCCACAAAGTTTTCATGTCACGTGAATTACTTTAAAACCATCACACAACATTAATTATTCCAATACACCCATACTATACCCTCTACAAGATGCGTTGTGCCTTGTCAGTCATTTTTGTTCAGCCCTACTGTTTACTCAATGTGAGTGCAGTGATCTTTAATGTCTTCATGTAAGGGGCATAGTTCTTTCCATCTTACAATCTTACTAGCGACTCACCCTGTCTCTGCAGGTGTAGCACAAAGTATCCACGACCAGATGACTTGTCTGGCGTAGTGGTAATAAATTCTGCACGCAAACCTTTCTCGTGAATCAGACTATCAGTTAGCCCCTATAGTAGTTCCTGAGGTTATCCTTCACATACAGACGGAGAAAAGTCCTCAGGTACTCTAAATTATACTCAGTGTTAGAGATATAAATGCAGATATTTTTGTTTATTAGTAATGACAGTGCATTGAACAACACTACATCAGTATTTACGAGGGTAAGTCAATTATTATCCGCAATTTAGTTATATTTTTGTTTATTTTGGTAGTACTGTCGTTTACGTTGATGATGCATGTTTTGTTTATTTGGTGTTATAGCTTTGCAATTTTCAAGCTGCTATGCTAGTTTCGTTATCGCTGGCGTGCTGTTAATCATGGCTGCTCCACTGTCTATTTGTACTAAAGAAGAGCAACGTTCAGTGATCCGTTTTTTTGTGGTCGGAAGGCGTATCAGGCTCCGAAATTCATCGAAGACTTTCGGTACTGGACGGGAACAGTCTTTTTCCGCAACGGAGTGTCTACAAATGGACCGAAAAATTCCGAAATGTTCGCACAAGTGTTACGCGCGATGAAGGAGCCGGACGACCGTTTACCGCCACAAATGAGGAAACCACTGAGCGTTCGCGTGAAATGATTCTCTTAGACAGACGATCAACTATTGACGAAGTGGCGCATCGTCTGCAAATTAGTCGCGGTTCTGCCTACGAAATCATCCACAACAGACTTGGGTTTCATTAAGTTTCTGCAAGATGGGTCCCAAAACAACTCACATAGTTGCATAAACAAACGCTCTTGGACATCCGCAAAAAACATTTGGATCGCTGTGATAACGAAGGGGATGATTACTGGTGACGAAACGTGGATTCATCATTATGAGCCGGAGAGTAAACGGCAGAGTATGGAAGGGAAACATCCAAATTCGCCGTGCAAGAAAAAGCTCAAGACCCAACCGTTCACAGGAAAACTGATGCCTACGGTTTTTAGGAACTCACAAGGTCCAGTACTGGAACATTATGGGGAAAGGGGCACAACAATAAACAGTGTACGTAACAGTGAGATGCTTACTGCCAGGCTAAAGCCTGGAAATCGAATCAAACGCCGAGGATTGCCGCCAAAGGTGTTGTGTTGTTGCACGACAATGCCCGTCCACATACTGCTGCCCACACAGCTGAAACGCTCCAGAAACTCAAATTTGAAGTACTGGATCATGCTCCATATAGTCCTCATATTGCCACTTCTGACTATCACTTGTTTGGTCCTCTCAAGCAGACATTAAAGGGCCGTCGATTTGCCTCGGACGAAGGAGTGAAAGAAGCGGTGCATTCCTGGTTCGCAGCTCCACCAAGAACCTACTTTTATGAGGGCATCAGGAAGCACGTTCAACTATGGACCATGTGCGTTGAAACGCAAGGAGACTATGTCGAAAAATGATGTTCTTGTAAGTTTCCTATTTGACTACAATAAAATTTTATAACTACTATGCGGATAATAATTGACTAACCCTCGCACTTCACCAAGTACTCGTGGTATAACGAAGCCATTAACGTTTATTTTCCCCTGGGCATCAGGTCAAGTATTGAAGTGTGCACACGTGGAGGTAAAAGCGGATAATATATGTAGTGATTGCCGTGGTCCACTTCGTGGCGTAGTTGCGACCGTGCAGAAGACACCAGATAAGTGATTATGTGAAGTGTTTGCGGGAAGACTGGTCGGCGCAGAGAGAAAACAACTAACGCACTGAAGTGGGTACACATTAAGGTACCAACGATCGCAATGTCCGTACCTACACCCCAACACCCTGTACATTTAAGGGACAGGCAAATGAAAACGAGACAGGTGGGAAAAAAATGGCAAAATTTTAATTACTTTAGAAGTAACCACTATAACTACTAACACAGTTATCCCACTGTGAGACAAATGGCCAGTGCTTTCATGAAAAAATATTTGTGGCTGCCTATGGAACCATAATTGCACCCAGGCACCTCTTCGCCCGAAGCAAGTCGACGGCCACGAATGTCTTCCTTCAGTGCTCCAAAAATGTGGAATTCGAGTCGGCGGGATTAGGATAATATGGAGGATGTGTAAGGGCTTCCCAGTGAAATTTCTGCAATATAGTCGAAATAACCTTGTCAATATGTGGCCCACCCACATCTGCTATCTTGAGTAGACTGCAGAAGTTTCGCTGGGAAGCCCTTGCGCATCCTCCATACAGTCGCGATTTCTTACCGCGCCACTTCCTTAGTTCCACTTTCATGGCCGTCGATTTGCTTCGGACGAAGAGGTGCAGCCAACGGCAAACATTTTTCCATGAAGACATCGACCGCCTTTTCTCACAGTGGTATAAATGGATTAACAGTTTTGTCCATTACTTTTGTAATAATAAATAGTTTACAAATTTTTTCCACGTGTTTCGTTCTATTTAACTGCACCTTATATGTATAGCTTTGAAACACAAACAGAGACCATGAAACGAAGATTCTAGTAGAGGGAGTGTTCTTGAACAACTTTGATGTTGCTTTGTAGCAGCCTTCATTAATAATTTATCTGAGTTTTATTGCAGAAAAACGGATCTAGAATGAATGAGGCGGTAAAGCAGCTGCTGGTGCGACAGAAGCAGGATTTCCGTGAAGTTCTGCCGGAAACCAGGAAGATGGGTGTGTCGCTATCTTTAGCCCTTGCAAATTTCTATATCACATGCGCCGTTTCCACGACACCGGCATTCAAGCATGGCTCTACATCTACGTACATACGCAGCAGGCCACTGTGAAGTGCATGGCAGAGGCTACTTCGCATGGAAGCGTATGTTAGGCTTTCTCCCCATTCCACTCGCGACTGGAAGCCATCGATAGAAGGCGAGACAAGGATGCTCAGATCGCTCGAGTACGAAGCTGCCATGCCCGCCCAGTACGGACAGGACAGACACAGCTAAGAGGAACGACACCCGTGAAGAAACCATAGGCAACCTGGCCGTTGTCAGAGCGCAGCTGATGGATGTTCCAAGCAGTGCAGGGCGCTGTCGCACAGATTTGGACGATGAACAGATGGCTATGGCATTACTATGCAGCTGCGTGACACCCTCTACTGACATAGCCTGCCTTTACATGAACTGTCGCAGACTCAGGCAATCCGCTGCTGCTTCTACTACGAGTCCAGATTGTCGCAGAGATCTTCGTCTTCTTTTTCTTTCTTTTTCTTTTCGTGATGCTGGCCGTGGCACTTTTGCCCTCTGCCCTAAACCGGCTACTTTCTCGTGTTTCTGTCTATCTCCCGATGGGTCCATATTAGGCTGTGTCCACAAGGGCACCGATATCGATGGATTCCGCCCACGACCGACAGCGGCCGAAAACGGCTAATCTTCTCAAATCAGTACGTCACTACATGCGCGTTCGCATTGTAGCCTATCTCATCCCCCGAACGTACAGACTTCGGACGACAGTCGGTGAAATTCAAATCAGTTTGTTTTCTTCGGTCAAAAAATGGTTCAAATGGCTCTGAGCACTATGGGACTTAACATCTGTGGTCATCAGTCCCCTAGATCTTAGAACTACTTAAACCTAACTAACCTAAGGACATCACACACATCCATGCCCGAGGCAGGATTCGAACCTGCGACCGTAGTAGTCGCGCGGTTCCGGACTGAGCGCCTGAACCGCTAGACCACCGCGGCCGGCACTCTTCGGTCAAACCGATCGACGTTCTCGCACATGGAATATGGACTATGAGAAGCTGAGAAGTTTATCCCAAGAAAGTGTGAGCTTGTGGCATCCTGAGGTTAAAAAAATATCATAATCGGGATTTAGTTCGGGATCCAAGTGCTGAAATGACAGGTTTTAGGAAACCTATTCAGTCACTCGTTGACGACGATGGCACCGAAACAGAGGACGACCGAAGAAAGGCAGAAATACTGAATTCAGTGTTCCGAAACTGTTTCACTGCGGAAAATCGTAACACGGTCCCTGACTTCAGCCGTCGCACGGACGCCAAAATGGAAAATATTGAAATAAACGATATCGGAATTGAAAAACAACTGCTATCACTTAGTAGCGGAAAAGCATCCGGACCAGACGAGATACCCTTAAGATTCTACAGTGATTATGCTAAAGAACTTGCCCCCTTTCTATCAGCAATTTATCGTAGATCGCTGGAAGAACGTAAAGTACCTAGCGACTGGAAGAAAGCGCAGGTCGTTCCCATTTTCAAGAAGGGTCATAAATCAGATGCGAATAATTATAGGCCTATTTCGCTTACGTCAATCTGTTGTAGAATAATGGAACATGTTTTGTGTTCTCGTATTATGACGTTCTTAGATAATACAAATCTCCTTCATCATAACCAACATGGATTCCGCAAACAGAGATCATGTCAAACTCAGCTCGCCCTATTTGCCCAAGAAATTCACAGTGCCGTAGACACTGGCGAGCAGATTGATGCCGCATTCCTGGACTTCAGGAAGCCATTTGATACGGTTCCGCACTTACGTTTAGTGAAAAAAATACGAGCTTACGGAATATCGGACCAGGTTTGTGATTGGATTCAGGATTTCCTAGAAGAAAGAACACAACATGTCATTCTTAACGGTTCAAAATCTGCAGATGTAGAGGTAATTTCGGGAGTACCGCAGGGAAGCGTGATAAGACCTTTATTGTTTACAATATACATAAATGACTTAGTTGACAACATCGGTAGCTCCGTGAGGCTATTTGCAGATGACACGGTTGTCTACAAGAAAGTAGCAACATCAGAAGACTCGTACGTACTCCAGGAGGACCTGCAGAGGATTAATGCATGGTGCGACAGCTGGCAGCTTTCCCTAAACGTAGATAAATGTAATATAATGCGCATACATAGGGGCAGAAATCCATTCCAGTACGATTATGCCATAGGTGGTAAATCATTGGAAGCGGTAACGACCGTAAAATACTTAGGAGTTACTATCCGGAGCGATCTGAAGTGGAATGATCACATTAAACAAATAGTGGGAAAAGCAGGCGCCAGGTTGAGATTCATAGGAAGAATTCTAAGAAAATGTGACTCATCGACGAAAGAAGTAGCTTACAAAACGCTTGTTCGTCCGATTCTTGAGTATTGCTCATCAGTATGGGACCCTTACCAGGTTGGATTAATAGAAGAGATAGACATGATCCAGCGAAATGCAGCGCGATTCGTCATGGGGACATTTAGTCAGCGCGAGAGCGTTACGGAGATGCTGAACAAGCTCCAGTGGCGGACACTTCAAGAAAGGCGTTACGCAATACGGAGAGGTTTATTATCGAAATTACGAGAGAGCACATTCCGGGAAGAGATGGGCAACATATTACTACCGCCCACATATATCTCGCGTAATGATCACAACGAAAAGATCCGAGAAATTAGAGCAAATACGGAGACATACAAGCAGTCGTTCTTCCCACGCACAATTCGTGAATGGAACAGGGAAGGGGGGATCAGATAGTGGTACAATAAGTACCCTCCGCCACACACCGTAAGGTGGCTCGCGGAGTATAGATGTAGATGTAGTAGATGTAGGCAAAAGCCTTTATCGGAAATTATAGACGTACTTCATAATCTCAAAAAACAATTCCTTCAAGTGATAAGGGTGGCGCACTTAAACGTATAGATACTGTAGTGGATCTTTTTTGGGTTGTTGCAGGTGGATATTAAGTGTCTACAAATTAGTATTACTGTTTATTGGCAGTTTGATGCCAAAAGGGTCGTAATTCTGTTATATCAAGCGCTTTTCAAATGTGGTGTATGTGTTTCCACATTTCATTGTATTAAGTGTTCAGAGTATTTTATTCTAAAGTTTATGCATGTTTTGCACACGTATATTGAATGGCATTCATAGAAGCTTAATTGACGTATGCCTGCACAATTTCAAATAAATACAGCAAAACCGAGTGTTTATAATATTACTTTTCAAGGTCACAACGAATCGTATGTGACTCTTTCACTGCCACATTTTTTTCTGAGCGTATTACAGGTGACAGTTGGTGGTTCAATGACTTGGTATGAACTGCCTACGTCATACAAGGAAAAAAATTTAGGCCCCCAGTTTTTTGAAAATTTGTGTAGGAAAATGGTTTCCCATGGACCACGAGATGATACTATCAAATTTTTTAGGATTTTTTATTATAAAAGTTTACACTCTAAAACAAAATAAAAACATACGTGATCGCTATATTACTTTTTATTCACTAAATACTAACGAAAATTTAATTATTGGATGTTATGGATCAATTTGAAACATGGATCCGCACATAAAGGGACATTTTAATAGGAGCATATTATTCTTGTTCTTTTTCTTATTTTCTTATACTACACATACTACACATACTTCACAATTTTCTTCGACAGATCTTCACCCACATTTGAAAGTCTGAGTTCATCAGGGACACCAATGCTGTCTGTGTGTGTTTGTGTGTGTGTGTGTGTGTGTGTGTGTGGTTTTCTTTTTTTTTAATGAGTAATGAATACAGGTGGACTCCCACGTCGTTTCCGTGATGAGAATCCTAACAGTAATTATCTTGCTAACTGTAAACGGAATGTAAGCTGGTTTCCATTTACTGTGACTGCTGCGTGCATTATAAACGCTTTCACGATGGCAGCATCAACTAGAAAATAAAAATAATCTGTGTCACCATTTTAGAGATCGCCGTCCAACTTCATACCGTTCTCGCTTCCAATCGAAGAGATCTACGCCGCCCATTACACTGTTGTACAAACTCATGGCACTTGGGCAAGCTATGCTACACATGGTACCATCTTTTCTTTTTCTGGAAACGAATGTTGCATTCTTGGGATACGTTTCTGTAGACAGAACTGGTACTGTTTTTGTCTCTTGCTAATTTCTTGCAACGACTGAATCTTTCATCTGTGCCTTGAACTCGCCTCGTGAAAGTTTGTCATTTTTCTTCATCGTTTCCGGAAGATCTTTTATGTTGACTCTGACAATACCTAAAAAATATATTCCATTCTCCAAAAATGTTTTCAAGAAGACGTACGAAGTGAAATACTTGTCAAATGAGACAATACATTTACTATTTTTCAAAGTTGACACAATTCAACTACAACGCTTTCACCAAGAGGAATATTGGCATTATTGTCTTCCTCTTTTCCACAATAGATCTGGAACTTCAATAGATAGCCTGTCTTAGCATCAGCCAGACGCTAGAAATTGTACCCTCTTTTTACAGGCCTCATGAGCATATATTTTTTCATGCTCGATCTTCCGTAGAATGTTATCACAGCTTCATAATTGGATAATCTACCTGACTGGATATGTGCCTCTAAGAAATTACAATTTAGGGCGTCAGTTATATCACTTTACATCATTTATCATATCCAGGAGCACCCTTCCCCACTGCCTTTGAATTATGGTTGAGACGAACGTTTTCTAAAATTTTTGAAACTTTTTAGAGTCATCACTTTCGACACTGATTCAACATGCAAAAGAGAATCTGAACTCCAGTAACTTGATAAATGTGGCAATCTCAGGTTGGCCATAATGATGAGTAGCCCAATAAATGCTTTGATTTCAGAGTCTGATGTGTCCACCCAGTTCTTTAATCTTACAGGCGTTTCAGGGCTCATTTGAAAACTTCATCAGTCATGGGATGCATACAAGTTTGTCCTGTTCAACAATATTCTGAATGATAGTTTTATTGAAGACATTGTCTACTACTGTGGAACTTGTTGTTCAAAAGTAGCAGGAGACCGTGAGTGGATGCTCAGTATATTATTTTCCTGATCTGTTAGAAACAACGTCTGATTCAATTTCAGAAACCGATTCATCCTCAGGGAGTGGGAAGAGATACTCGAGCACGTCTCCCTTCTGATAAAGTAATTCTGTAATGAAATACCTAAGATAAGTAAATATGGCTAATAGCATCTCAATAAACATGCATATTGTCTACACTAAAAGTGTGAAATAGTGTAGATTTATAGTTAACTTGGGCTGTGGGAGCACATATTCCCAAATGTCTACAACATATTACAGACGTGTAACAATGGACTAGAAATTTTCTTTCTCGCATTAACATGAAGAACCTTGCACAAAATATCAAATAAGTACCGTAAAGTTACTTACAAACGCCACTGTCCGTAGATAAAGAAACAGATTCACGAAATAACACCAAAACAACACCTTTCTGCCAGAAAACTGAGCACAACAGACTTCGTCAATTGTTGCCAGTGCGACTGCTGGCAGCTGCGGGAATTTTGACATGTTTCTCATTCTAATCTATAGATGGAAGCAGCAGCAAGACGTGGGAATCTTGAATCCCTTGGACCCTGGAAGACATTAAAGTATGTGGAAGGTATCTTCCCATTGCCCATGAAAGGGGTAACATCACACTTCCCCCTACATCTCATATATCCACAAAACTTATTGAGTTATTCCCATAAATGACGACAGGCTGTACAGTGCTCGCCACGATCTTTTCGCGACTGATATACCTCATTCACATGCATTCGGTGTCTTTTTAATAGCAAGAGCCGCGATTCAGCACTCGTGCCCAAGAACAAAGGTATCGTGATATCCATCCCACACCACGCTAAAATCTAACGTAGTTCATACATAGAATAGATTCTAACCTAACCTCATCTAATTTAATAAAATCCAACCTAACCTAACCTAACCTCCGTGACTCCGCCAAAAGCTGATGAAAGGGATCGGACGCTGTGACCAGGCTGTCGGCCGATATTACTGGGCGACCTCCGACGATGGCGACTGGCAACTGTTGTCGGTGGTACTGTGAACGCAGCCTTAGTGGAGCATCTTACCCAAATGTAAAGGCAACATCACAGGCGGAATTCGGCTACATCGCAGCGACAGCATTTCCTTACCAATGAGCTGCCTCAATGACGCAATGGCCGTTAAGTCGCTTTCGGGTCCCACATTGCGTCACTTGTTGCTAAAGCTCGCCTGACCTCGCGATATGAGACTTTTCGTTTTCATTTTTTTCGGGGTGTGGTGATGTGTTGTAAACGACTCCGTCCGTGTGCCCTCTCTTCCATCAACTTTGAGTGAACAGCGGCGCCACGTGGCACCTGCACTGAAAGCAGTTACGTCAGCCATGTTCGTAAATGTATGGCTCTGGTATCACCATCGTCTGGATGTTGATCTCGCATCAGGTGCACATTTGTCGAAAGTAAACTGAGAATCTGAACATTTGTGAAAAGCAAATGAAGAAAGGCAGCTATTGATAGGTGCGATTATCATCGAAATATCAGTTTTATTTCATTCCTGCAACATAATGACGCGAATTACATCACTCTGCAAAACTTAGGGATGAGATAAAGTAACTTTATACAGGGTGGTCCATTGATAGTGACCGGGCTATATATCGCACGAAATAAGCATTAAACAAAAAAACTACAAAGAACGAAACTCGTCTAGCTAGAAGGAGGAAACCAGATGGCGCTGTGGTTGGCCCGCTAGATGGCGCTGCCGTAGGTCAAACGGAAATCATCTGCGTTTTTTTAAATAGGAACCCCCATTTTCTATTAGATATTCGTGTAGTACGTAAAGGAATATGAATGTTTTAGTTAAACCACTTTTTTCGCTTTGTGACAGATGGCGCTGTAACAGTCACTAACGTATAAGTACGTAGTATACCTCGTAACATTCCGCCAGTGCGGACGGTGTTTGCTTCGTGATACATTACCCGTGTTAAAATGGACCGTTTACCAATTGCGGAAAAGGTCGATATTGCGTTGATGTATGGCTATTGTGATCAAAACGCCCAACGGGCGCGTGCTATGTATGCTGCTCGGTATCCTGGACGACATTATCCAAGTGTCCGGACCGTTCGCCGGATAGTTACGTTATTTAAGGAAACAGGAAGTGTTCAGCCACATGTGAAACGTCAAACACGACCTGCAACAAATGATGATACCCAAGTAGGTGTTTTAGCTGCTGTCGCGGCTAATCCGCACATCAGTAGCAGACAAACTGCGCGAGAATCGGGAATCTCAAAAACGTCGGTGTTGAGAATGCTACATCAACATCGATTGCACCCGTACCATATTTCTATGCACCAGGAATTGCGTGGCGACGACTTTGAACGTCGTGTACAGTTCTGGCACTGGGCGCTAGAGAAATTACTGGCCGATGACACATTTTTTGCACGCGTTCTATTTAGCGACGAAGCGTCATTCACCAACAGCGGTAACGTAAACCGGAATAATACGCACTATTGGGCAACGGAAAATCCACGATGGCTGCGACAAGTGGAACATCAGCGACGTTGGCGGGTTAATAATGTATGGTGCGGCATTATGGGAGCAAGGATAATTGGCCCCCATTTTATCGATGGCAATCTAAATGGTGCAATGTATGCTGATTTCCTACGTAATGTTCTACCGATGTTATTACAAGATGTTTCACTGCATGACAGAATGGCGATGTACTTCCAACGTGATGGATGTCCGGCACATAGCTCGCGTGCGGTTATAGCGGTATTGAATAGCATATTTCATGACAGGTGGATTGGTCGTCGAAGCACCATACCATGGCCCAAACGTTCACCGGATCTGACGTCCCCGGATTTCTTTCTGTGGGGATATTTGCTATCGTGATCCACCGACAACGCCTGACAACATGCGTCAGCGCATTGTCAATGCATGTGCGAACATTACGGAATGCGAACTACTCGCTGTAGAGAGGAATGTCGTTACACGTATTGCCAAATTCATTGAGGTTGAGGGACACCATTTTGAGCATTTATTGCATTAATGTGGTATTTACAGGTAATCACGCTGTAACAGCCTGCGTACTCAGAAATGATAAGTTCACAAAGGTACATGTATCACATTGGAACAACCGAAATAAAATGTTCAAACGTACCTACGTTCTGTATTTTAATTTAGAAAACCTTCGTGTTACCAACTGCTCGTCTAAAATTGTGAGCCATATGTTTATGACTATTACAGCGCCATATATCACGAAGCGAAAAAAGTGGTCCAGCTAAAACATTCATTTTTCTTTACGTACTACACGAATATGTAACAAAAAATGGGGGTTCCTATTTAAGAAAACGCAGTTGATATCCGTTTGACCTATGGCAGCGCCATCTACAGGGCCAACTATAGCTCCATCTGGTTTCCCCCTTCAAGGTAGAGAAGTTTCGTTCTTTGTAGTTTTTTCGTTTGACGCTTATTTCGTGAAATCAGTGGACCACCCTGTATATTAAGTACTCGGTGGAAATGAATGGGCATGTTATAGGGGGGTCTCCCAGTCATCCACAGAAAGCTGAACGTCACATGACGTGAGGTCAGTGTGGCTATAGCGGCAACACGAGGCAGTTGACGGAACGGGAAAAGTCAGCATGTGTCAAACAGCGAGCAGTCACGGCTGCACTGCTGCGGTGTTCTTCATTACAAAGTGGCCTGGAGACAACGTCTGGATGACTTCACACTGGGAAGAATGGTCGAAAAACAGGAAGAAGGACGAAGTGTGATAGGTTTATCGCAGGAACGCGGTACAGCGTTGCTTCACGTGCGCGGAGAGAGCTCCCAACCGGAGCCAGTGTAACATTACGAGTCAAGACAGCTGTAACGGAACTTGAATAGCGTAAAGTTATCGTTAAAAACGCACGCCGCGCGATTTGTTGTGATTTGGTCGGTCATAATAGTAGTAACATGCTTTTGAATACAATTAAAAATATAACGGCGTTACCTGTTTAGCGTTATTGGAAATAATATGTAATAAATTAATGATTAAGGTAGCCGATCCTATGCTATTTGTTCGTTGTGAAAAATATAGGGGCGAATTTTAAATAGCTACAGTGTATAATCAGACTAACAAATGGACATTCAGTTACGCGAAATAGCGGACAGTGTAGTGTGGTCATTAAATTGAGTACACCTACAGGGCGGTCAATTCCAGGATAAGTCTATTCGCGTCTCACGAGGCACGCGGTATTGAGACCGGTTTTTTTTATTATATCACGGAGAGCGGGCTTCAATTTATAAAAAGAAGAAAAGCTGTACCATTATCATTGACTGTTGGTGTCATGCAACCAAAACTGTTCATCAAAGGGTTTCGGTGAATGAGTGGTGAATGCGAAATGAAACTGTGAACGAAGTTATGTTAAATAAAGCAGAAGAGACAAGACAGTTTGGTCGTATCTGTTATTATTCCATAAACCGTAACATTTATTCTCGTTGTACGAAGCCTTTATAGACGATCGTTATGACAATTTGCTTTGAAGGGATCTCGTTACGAGTTAAGTTTTGGGGACCTGGTCAACAGGGGATAGTTCGTAGATCTTAACTACTGCAGCTATTCTGGAATCAGGTGCTACCGTGACCGTTGTGTGTTGTCTATGGCTTAAGGTCATCATATCTCATGCTCTTAAGATCGACGCGCCTTTCCTCTTGGTATAACGGTGTCTCACGGTAACCACGACAACGCCGACGGCGAAGGAAGATACGGTAGAAGTGGCGCCACAACGTGCGGCTCGATCGAGGAGGACTGCTGCATCGAGTCGAGTGTCATCCGGATTCACGAACCCTAGAGTTGGAAAATATTGTAGCAGCCAGTGAGTCTGTCCAATGGAAGAGGTATTTTTCAATAATCGCTAAAAGTGAGCGATACTACCAGGTATGATTAAAATAACTGTATAATTATTAAAAAAAGGAAGTTGAGACTTGTGATTTCGGAAGATAAATATATATAAATACATAGTGAAAATAAGTGTATGTCTTGGTAGTGAATAATCATGTCAAAACGAACGAAAAGAATACATGATAATGTGCAGTTGAGTAGAGTAATGAGTAGAGAGAGAGAGGAAAGTGAAGAGGAAAGGGATGATGCATCCCATGAGCTCAATGTGGGACAGGAGACATGTACAGATAATAATACAGTTATTGATTTAGAGCCGTTAGGAGATTCAAATACAATGATAAGTAAGGTAAGCAGCGTGGGAGAACATAAAGATCTTGAGGTTTCGGATGTAGATCAGCAAGTTGATCCTCAAAATGGAAATATTAATCAAAAAATGTTTGATATGCTGGTATCAATAAATCCTCAAATGGGTGTAATGAATGGAAGACTTGGTTCACTAGAAAAAGATAATAAGCAATTAAAAGAGGACAATCAAAAGTTAAATGAAAAATTTGAGGCCAAATTTGGTTCATTAGAAGTTAAAATGGATTCTTTGGAAAGCAAACTGAACACCTTTGATTATAAACTGGAAAATACTAAGAAAGAGTTAAAGGCGGACTGGGAGACTCAATTAAATGCGAAATTTGGAGAACTAGATGTAGAGTTTTCTAACACCTTAGAAAAGCAATATAATAATTTAATGGGAAAACTTCATGACGTAGAAAAGAAATATGAGGTAGTTTCGAAGAGTTATGATGGCCTGTCAAATAGAATGGTTAAGTGTGAAAGCAGCTGTTTCAATGCTAGCGCACAGATAGAAGAGCTTTCGAAACAAATAGTCGAGTTTGAGTCTGATGCTCGTAAGGGGCTTGACAAGTATTTAGTAGATCAAACTAAAAGACTTGACGAAGATCTATCTGAATGGATAGAAATAAAAGGAAATGAAATTGTAGACAAGGTAAAGACTACTATTGGATCCCAGCCAAATGAAAATATCAATGAGCACCTGAGTAGAAATGATGAATTAATTAAGCTCTTCACTAGCGAATTTCAGAAAATAAAAGACAAAATAGTTGATGAGTTACCTAAATGGCAAAAGGAAACCAATCATAAATTGGCGGAGTTAGAACGAAAGTCATCACAAAATTTGTTGACAGAGGACGAACGTTCGGAGAATAGGTCGAAAAACAACCGAACATGTGATAATACGAAGTACAATTGTGGTGAAAAATTGCATTGGGAAGTTGATGATTTGGTTGGTAAAGATGATGATTATTTTGGTCAGCGAGGATATTTGTCTTCTTTAAAGGTGGAGAACAGCATTTTTAAAAGTAGACAATTCCCAACATTCTCCACTGAAAAGAACAACTTGCATCCGAAAATCTTTATCAATAATTTCAAAAGAATATTTCCGCGTAGCTGGTCGGAACACGACCGACTTCAATTTATAGGATCCAAAATTACCGGAGAAGCCGCATTATGGGCCGCCGAAGTAAGTGAAAGTTGCCATACTTGCGCTGAGTTTGAACAACTTTTTTTGACTAAATACTGGTCGTCGAGTAAACAAGAGAAATTAAGAAAAGAGGTTTACCAACCTGAGTATTTTAACAGTAATAGGAGTACTTTAAGGCAATATTTTGAAAAGTACATAAATAAGACACGTTATTGGAGTGATCCAATTTCTCACAAGGAAGTGATCAGAATTTTGAAGGGAAGGTTGCCCATAAATATACGTGAAAAGTTAATAAATGTTCCTGACCACGACGTAGAACAATTCTTGTCGGTGATTGACTCTATAGATATGATTATGGAAGACGCAAGACAAATGAGTAGTAATCAAATGTCGACTCACACTCATAGTAATACGAATAATTATAATAATAATTTAACGTATGATAATAATAATACCGAAAACCAGGTCAAACCCGCATCACAGGAGCGTGGACAATCTTCATCCTATGGTTGCAATAAAAACAATGATTATAATAAATATAGAAGAGATACTTACTGTACTAGAGGTAAACCTCGATGTGGTGACGCGAATGTGCATAGTAGTGATATTAATAAGAGTAACAGGTACCCAAGTGATGAACCCAATTGCATTCGACCTTGGGAAGATAATTCGAAGCATAATGTTCATCGGCAGGATGAAACAAATGCCTCGAGTCCTCATCCAGCACAAGGAGTTATACCAATGGGCGAAGGAGCCTCCAATGTGCGACGGGGTGAATCCAATGTGCGACGGGGTGAATACCACAACTCGGATCATACTGTACGGATTGTGGAAGTTCATGAACCCCCACCGATGACTCAACGAGATAGATTAAACTAATACCAGTCACCAAATGCCTTCCTAGGATGACTGGAAAGGAGAAGGAAGGCAGGCATCAATTTCAACTGAGAGTATTAAGGTACAATAATGATCAGGATATAAGGAATGAATTAATTGAAGAAAAACCTGAAGTTTCTAATAAATGTGGACAAATTTTACAGGCAATAATTCCAACAAGTATAAATAATGTTGATGTTGAAATATTAATTGATACTGGAGCAACTATTAGTGTCATGACGTTGGACTGTTTAAAACAGATAAGCCGAGGGGTAAAAATGCCCACTTTTCCTATTACAGGATGTACCGTGTCTGGCGCGTTCAGCGCAAAAATGCAAAAAGTTGTGAAACAGGTACGTGTTGACGTTACAATACAGGGGGCTCAAATTGAAAGTACATTCCTGGTTGTTCCTAAAATGACAGTACCATGTATCTGGGGTTTGGATTTTTTATGTGAGACCGGTGCAATCATTAATTTAGAGAAAGGTGAATGTATATTTAATTCCAATGGTAATGTTTTGACAGCCACCCTGAGAAAGGGCCGAGTAATTCCAAATCAATTGTGTATGAATCTAATGGTAAAGTATGTCAGTATTGATGATGAAAATTTGTATGATATATGCCTTATTGAATGTTCTGAATAAATGATGGATAAAATGTCATTGCAGGAAAAGGTGTTAGAATCAGAATATTTATCTGTTATCCAAAGGGATGAACTGTACTACTTGTTGGAAGCATATCAGTCAATTTTTAGTAAACGTCCAGGTATAATAAAAGACTTTGAATACCATATAAAGACGTATGCACATAAACCCTTTTGTCGTACTTCCTATTCTATCCCATGGACAAAGAAAGAAGTAGTCAGAAAGGAAATCAATAAAATGTTAGAATGGGGTATTATTGAGCCTTCAGATTCCGAATATTGTAACCCTCTTGTGGCCGTAATTAAACCCAATGGTGACATCAGATTGGTGTTGGATGCCAGAGAGATCAATAAGATCATTATACCTGTACAAACGCGACCGGAGAACCTAGAAGAGTTAGTACAAAAGTTTTATGGTGCCCGCTTCTTAACTTCTTTGGATATGCGTAGTTCATATTGGCAAACTAGAATATCGAAAGAATCTAGAAAATATACTGCATTCGTTTTTCTGGGCCGAAGTTACCAGTTTACTGTCATGCCATTTGGGTTGAAAATAAGCGGTGGTGTTTTCATATCGGCATTAGATACTGTACTGGGCAGAGACCTTTTGAATGAAGTTACTTTACATGTGGATGATTTGCTAATTGCTTCTGAAACTTGGGAGGAACATTTGGACTTATTAAGAAGAGTTTTTACGAAATTTTTGGAATACGGAGTTACTGTAAATTTGAGCAAATCCAAGTTTGCTCATAACCAATTGAAATTTCTTGGACATATAATCACTCCTGAAGGGATAAAACCAAATCCTAAAAAGATGGATGCGATTAACAGATGTGCTTATCCAAAGAATAGAACGGAATTAAAGTCATTTATCGGCTTAGTTTCATTTTTTCGACGATTTTTACCCAATCAGTTAGGAAGCCAAGACTGTTTGTTACGGCTGTTAAGAAAAAATGTCATGTGGGAGTGGAATTCCGAATGCACGCAAGTTTTGATAACATCCGCAATGCTTTGACTAATGCTCCACTGTTACATCATCCGAGACTTGATCAAGATTTTTATATTGCTGCGGATGCTTCTGAAACAGGATTGGGTGCCACTCTTTTCCAGATGGACAATCCAGAAGATATCAGTACCATCAAGATAATTGGGTTTGCCAGCAGAACACTCTCTAGCTGTGAACGTGCATATTGTACTACTGAATTGGAAGTACTGGCCGTGGTCTGGTCACTTAGAAAGTTTCGCTATTTTGTATATGGAAAGAAGATCATTGTATTCTGCGACCACAAAGCTTTATCTTTTATTTTAACAGGAAGGATGTTCCATTCACGTTTAACCCGGTGGGCCTTGCTACTGCAAGAATATGATATTACGCTCAAATACATCAGAGGGAAAGACAACATCATAGCCGATGTTCTTTCAAGATTACCGAAAAGAAAGAATGCTGACGAGTGTGAAGAACGGACTATTGACTTTAAAGTCATGAATTTATCAAGGCAATATTGTGAGAGGCAGATTTCACAGCTATCTCGAAGTCTTCCACAACTGCAAGAAGATGATAAGTTGTGGAAAGCCATTAGGCATGCTGTTGAAAGCAAAACGCTAAATCACTCTCAAGAACAGTATCAATTAAAATCCGGAATATTGTATCGGAGGAAGGATGAAGAAGATGTTTGGAAAGTTTGTGTTCCAAATAAATATTTAGAATCACTAGTATGGTACACTCACTTGAATTGGGGTCATTTTGGTGCCGCTAAATGTACAGCCAAAATAGCACAATACTGCTATCATCCAAATTTGGGACGTATAGCTACGAATATTATTATGAAGTGCAAAATATGTCAGAAGGCGAAACCCATAAACTATTGTCGGAAGATAGAATTACATCCTATCATCCCACAACAACCTGTAATGTTGGTGTCATGTGACGTCTGTGGGCCATGTCCCATGACACGTGGACGGTTCAAATATGTATTGGCTTTCTATGATCTCTTTTCAAAATATGTGAAATTATATCCTTTGAAAAATCTCCACGTTCGACCCATGTCACGCAAATTTATCAACAACTATATAACTGAGCTTGGCAAACCTATAATGATCTTGACAGACAACGCTGCTTATTATACAAGCAAAGTATGGAGAGACGCTATGAAAGAACAAGGAATCCAGCACATTTACATCTCAAGATTTTACCCTTGTGGAAATCCGGTTGAAAGAATCTTCCGAGAGTTGAACCGATTTTTACGGACGTACATACCCAAACAACATTATAAATGGATCGATTGGATTTATGAATTTGAGAAAGTGTATAATGACTTACCACACTTATCGACAGGTTATTCACCTAACCAAATAGTATTTGGTGAAAGTATTGTGCCAGAATGGATGAAGAAATTACCTGCGATAGAACAAAAGATTACCAAGAAAGAAGATATGGTGAAGAAGGCCTACGAAAACCTAAAGCATCAAGCACAATTGAGAAAAACCCGTTTTGATAAAAATGTGAAGAAAGTAGTCACATATGATGTAGGGGAAGAAATTTTATTGAGAAATCACCCAAAAGCATCAACCAGGAAAAGACTGAATAAGAAATGGCAATATTTATATACAGGTCCATATAAAATAATGAAAATACCTCATGAAGGGAGGTACCTCCTGGCAGATTGTGATACTGATGTAATTAAGGGCTTGTTCCCTCACATAGACCTGAAGAAGTATTATCAATAATGAGCAAAAATATAGATTCAAGAAACACTGAATGATACCAAGACTACACTCAGTGGACTAAATAAAAGCACCAATGGATAAACACGTACTTATACTAACTCACAAAGAAAATTAAAGAATGTACCGACGATTTCCATGAGATACCTTCTTGGTATCAGCAACAATGACGACGCTGAAATACGATTTATCCTCTCACCGAACAGCGAGGATGGATGATTTGAAAGTGGAATTAAGAGGAAAAGAAAAGGACCAAATCCTCTCTGGTTAAACAAGTGGCCTGATAAGGGTTTTGTCCTAGGATGCCAATCGTCGAACCCGGCTGTGATCCCTGCCTTGCACAGTCGGTTGAAGAACTGAGGGCTTCATCCAAGAAAAAAAATGTGGTGTGAATATGAAGTGATTAGTGCGAAGTGCTTCTAAGACAACCTATAAACAAATGTGGAATTTAGTTAAGGGCATTTTGTCTAGGCCCATTAACTCAACTTAAATATTGTAAAATGTATGTACTGACTTGTTGAGTGAATCTGAGAGTGAGTGTATTCGCCGAAACAAATACCCTCTCCTGTCACAGTACACACAAAAAAAAAAAAAGAAAAAAGAAATAAGCCTGTTCTGTCTGGAACCCTCTTCAAGACATCACAGTCTGGGGAGCCGTGTAACATTACGAGTCAAGACAGCTGTAACGGAACTTGAATAGCGTAAAGTAATCGTTAAAAACGCACGCCGCGCGATTTGTTATGATTTGGTCGGTCATAATAGTAGTAACATGCTTTTGAATACAATTAAAAATATAACGGCGATACCTGTTTAGCGTTATTGGAAATAATATGTAATAAATTAATGATTAAGGTAGCCGATCCTATAAGAAGAAGTAAAATTGGGCATATTAAGGTGTTTTGCTTTATATCGACTAAGCCGATGATACGGCGTCTTTTTTTTCCGTTTACTCTTAGAAGAAAAAAAAGAAAACCAGTAACTAAGTGCTATTTGTGCGTTGTGAAAAATATAGGGGCGAATTTTAAATAGCTACAGTGTATAATCAGACTAACAAATGGACATTCAGTTACGCGAAATAGCGGACAGTGTAGTGTGGTCATTAAATTGAGTACACCTACAGGGCGGTCAATTCCAGGATAAGTCTATTCGCGTCTCACGAGGCACGCGGTATTGAGACCGGTTTTTTTATTATATCACGGAGAGCGGGCTTCAATTTATAAAAAGGAGAAAAGCTGTATCATTATCATTGACTGTTGGTGTTATGCAACCAAAACTGTTCATCAAAGGGTTTCGGTGAATGAGTGGTGAATGCGAAATGAAACTGTGAACGAAGTTATGTTAAATAAAGCAGAAGAGACAAGACAGTTTGGTCGTATCTGTTATTATTCCATAAACCGTAACATTTATTCTCGTTGTACGAAGCCATTATAGACGATCGTTATGACAATTTGCTTTGAAGGGATCTCGTTACGAGTTAAGTTTTGGGGACCTGGTCAACAGGGAATAGTTCGTAGATCTTAACTACTGCAGCTATTCTGGAATCAGGTGCTACCGTGCCCGTTGTGTGTTGTCTATGGCTTAAGGTCATCATATCTCATGCTCTTAAGATCGACGCGCCTTTCCTCTTGGTATAACGGTGTCTCACGGTAACCACGACAACGCCGACGGCGAAGGAAGATACGGTAGACCAGTGCTGCCCGAACCAGAGAAGGTGGTCGACCAACCCCACTACAACAGCAGGCAAGAACGGATCCACGTAAAATAACAGGTGGAATTGCAGTTACAATTAACAGGACTGTGAGGCACGCCATCTGTCACACCACAGTGACAAGGCGACTGCACAGCGGGAATATCTTTGCCCAACGACCAGTACGTTGTGTTCCATCGACAACTGTACATTGGACGTACCATTTTCGATGGTGCCAAAGTTATAGGGACTGTTACATGAATGTGTGGTGTGTGTTTTTCGGACATGTCCGAGAGAACAGACACCACGCGGAATCCGCAGCTGTGATAAATTACATGTATATTGAAGCTGGAAGGGGGGGGGGGGGGGGAGATAGGAGAGGAAAGGGATTACTGATGTCAGCTGCATCGCGACATTAAGCGGCGACGAGTGAAAATGTGTACAGGACCGGGATTCGACCCCGGGATCTCCTGCTTACTACTCAAGTCCGTTAATCACTGCGCCATCCGGCACACAGTGTTACATCTACATCTACATTTATACACCGCAAGCCACCCAACGGTGTGTGGCGGAGGGCACTTTACGTGCCACTGTCATTACCTCCCTTTCCTGTTCCAGTCGCGTATGGTTCGCAGGAAGAACGGCTGCCGGAAAGCATCCTTGCACGCTAGAATCTCTCTAATTTTACATTCGTGATCTCCTCGGGAGGTATAAGAAGGGGGAAGCAATATATTCGATACCGCATCTAGAAACGCACTCTCTCGAAACCTGGACAGCAAGCTACACCGCGATGCAGAGCGCCTCTCTTGCAGAGTCTGCCACTTGAGTTTGCTAAACATCTCCGTAACGCTTACCAAATAACCCTGTGACGAAACGCGCCGCTCTTCTTTGGATCTTCTCTATCTCCTCTGTCAACCCGACCTGGTACGGATCCCACACTGATGAGTAATACTCAACTATAGGTCGAACGAGTGTTTTGTAAGCCACCTCCTTTTTTGATGGACAACATTTTCTAAGGACTCTCCCAATGAATTTCAACCTGGCACCCGCCATACCAACAATTAATTTTATATGATCATTCCACTTCAAATCGTTCCGTATGCATACTCCCAGATATTTTACAGAAGTAATTGCTACCAATATTTGTTCCGCTATCATATAATCATACAATAAAGGATCCTTCTTTCTATGTATTCGCAATGCATTACATTTGTCTATATTAAGGGTCAGTTGCCACTCCCTGCACCAAGTGCCTATCCGCTGCAGATCTTCCTGCATTTCGCTGTAATTTTCTAATGCTGCAACTTCTCTGTATACTACAGCATCATCCTTGAAAAGCCGCATGGAACTTCCGACACTATCTACTAGGTCATTTATATATATATTGTGAAAAGCAATGGTCCCATAACACTCCCCTGTGGCACGCCAGAGGTTACTTTGACGTCTGTAGACGTCTCTCCATTGAGAACAACGTGCTGTGTTCTGTTTGCTAAAAACTCTTCAATCCAGCCACACAGCTGGTCTGATATTCCGTAGGCTCTTACTTTGTTTATCAGGCGACAGTGCGGAACTGTATCGAACGCTTTCCGGAAGTCTAGGAAAATGGCATCTACCTGGGAGCTTGTATCTAATATTTTCTGGGTCTCATGAACAAAAAAAAGCGAGTTGGGTCTCACACGATCGCTGTTTCCGGAATCCATGTTGATTCCTACAGAGTAGATTCTGGGTTTCCCGAAATGACATGATACACGAGCAAAAAACATGTTCTACAATTCTGCAACAGATCGATGTCAGAGATATAGGCCTATAGTTTTGCGCCTCTGCTCGACGACCCTTCTTGAAAACTGGAACTACCTGTGCTCTTTTCCAATGATTTGGAACCTTCCGTTCCTCTAGAGACTTGCGGTACACGGCTGTTAGAAGGGGGGCAAGTTCTTTCGCGTACTCTGTGTAGACTCGAATTGGTATCCCGTCAGGTCCTGTGGACTTCCCTCTATTGGGTGATTTCAGTTGCTTTTCTATTCCTTGGACACTTATTTCTATGTCAGCCATTTTTTCGTTGGTGCGAGGATTTAGAGAAGGAACTGCAGTGCGGTCTTCCTCTGTGAAGCAGCTTTGGAAAAAGGTGTTTAGTATTTCAGCTTTACGCGTGTCATCCTCTGTTTCAATGCCATTATCATCCCAGAGTGTCTGGATATGCTGTTTCGATCCACTTACTGATTTAACGTAACACCAGAACTTCCTAGGATTTTCTGTCAAGTCAGTACATAGAATTTTACTTTCGAATTCACTTAACGCCTCACGCATAGCCCTCCTTACGCTAACTTTGACATCGCAGTTGCGATAACACGGTGTCCCGGATGGCGCACGTGTCTAGTAAGCAGCAGATTCCAAGTGCGGATCCCGAACCGAGTACACATTTTCACACGTCGCCGCTGATTTGCGTACAGTCCCGATGCAGCCGACATCAGTAATGCCTTTCCTTTCCTTTCTCCCCCCCCCTCCATAACCTTCAATTTACATATCATAGGGACTGGATCAATGACATGCGGAGCCGCATCCTCTTCTCGGATGAGAGCATATTCAGTCTGAGTAGTGATTCTAGTCGTCCACTTACATGGCGAGAAGTGGTAAAACGTAATGCACCCAGTAACTTTTTCGAGCATGATCTTTTTCGTGATCCAGGTGTTGCATGTTTTGTGGCGGCGTTCGTAGCGACAAACAATTCGCTGTAGAAACGGCTTACGAAGTCACCGCCACACTTTTAATAGCGGGCCGACCGGTCCGCTGGAACAGTGAACAGAAAGATGAAAACCCAAACACTCTGATTAAATAAAAGTCGGTACTTATCTTTATTAACGAAGATACAGAAACACAGTAGCGAACTCCGTGTCTACAGAAATCTGTCTAGTTCGAGTCGGAGCCGCTAGGTCAGCGTCGGCTGACGACAAACAACAACTCTGCTGCGATGAACACACAACTGACTAGCAAGTACACAATTCGGTGGCGAGTATACAACTGAGCGGCGAATACAGAACTGTCCTAGCGCTCGCGACTCCAGCGCTTAAGAAGCCAGAAGCCAGCGGTGGCGCGCGCAGACTTGCGGCGATTTCCTGTCTCGCTGGCGCTGCTTATGCGGACGGCGTCCGAACTTTGATGCTGCCAACCTTTTGGCAGCGGGCTCGGGTGGCATTACTGGCTAGGATATAACAGGATGGACGTACGGACCTCCTGATTTGTAAGCATGGTACCCTTTTCTGTCAAAGTTGTTGTGACACTCTACTCCTTTCCCATGTGCGCCTTTTGAGGAATGCATTCGGCCATCATTCCTATGGATGACAATGCGTCACCATATCGAACAACGCAACTAGAGGAGCTCTTCGAACAAGAGGATACTCCAGGAATGGGCTGGGTTGGCCGTTCTCCCAACTCAAATCCCATAGAGTAAGAGTGGGACACGCTTGGCAGACGTGTTGCAGCAGCACCTCCTCATGCACCAACGACTATCCAGGAGTAGTAAACCTCGATGGTGGCGGAATGGAACGCCCAACCATCCAACCATGAGAACTTCTTACCAACCTTGGAGCCAGCCTGGCAGCACGATGCAGACCATGCACTGCAGTCCGTGTTCACACAGCCTTTTAAGAACCATGTCTCACCTTTTGTAATATCCGTGGGACCATCACAGGTCGCACTGTAATTATTGTCTTTCAATAAAAGTGTCTTTTCTGTTCATCTCATTGCGTATTTGCCTCAGTTACCTTCCGTAGCAGTGGTTTCTACGCATGGTTCAAGTTTCATCGAACTGTATTACTTGGCAATGATTCCTCCTACGAAAATTCTTTCGACCTTAAATTTTGCAATCTAGAGTATTTATAGACGAATGGAAAAACTGGCAGAAGACGAGCTCGGAGAACATTGGTTTCGGTTCCAGAGAAACGTTAGGATATATGAGGAAACACTGATCCTACGACGTATTAGAAGATAGAGGGAAGAAAGACAAACCTACGTTTATAGCATTTGTAGATTAAGAGAAAGCTTTTGTGAATGTTTGAAATTCTGTAGGCAACAGGGATATAATACTGGGGGCGAAAGGGTGAACGGCTGTTTACAACTCGTACAAAAAGCAGACTGCAGTCATAAGAGTCGAAGGACATGGAAGGGAAAAGTAAGTTGAGAAAGGAGCGAGAGAGTGTTTTAGCCTATCACCGATGTTATTCTTTCTGTATACTGGAGACGCAGTAAATTGAACAAAGCAGAAATTTGAAGCGGTAAATGAAATTCGAACAGAAGAAACAAAACTGGCACAAGTGAAGCTGTGAGGAGGGGGCGTAGGTCGTGCTTGGGTAGCTCAGATGGTAGAGCACTTGCTCGAGAAAGGCAAAGGTCCCGAGTTCGAGTCTCTGTCCGGCACACAGTTTTAATCTGCCAGGAAGTTTCATACCAGCGCACATCCGTTGCAGAGTGAAAATCTTATCCTGGAAGAAATAAAAACCTTACGGTTTGTCGACGGCATCGTAATCCTGTCAAAGACGACGTCATAGATGGTAGAGCAGTTGAACGGAGTAGATGCTGAGGGAACTAGGTTAGGAAATGTGAGACTAAAAGTATAGACTTCTGTTGTTTGGACAGCAAAGTAACCGATCGTGGGAGGAGGAGAGAGAAAATAAAATGCAGATTGGCAACAGCAAGTAAAGCGTAGCTGAAAAAGAGAAATTTAGTGACGTCGAAAATAAATGGAAGTGTTAGGAAGCCTTTTTTCTTAAATTGCTTGTCTGGAGTGCGGCCTTCTGCGGAGGTGTAGCGCGAACAATCAGCATTTCAGACAAACAGAGAAGAGAAGCTTTCGACATGGGATGCTACAGGAGAACACTGAAGTCTAGATGGGTAGATCGATAGACTAAGGAGGGCGTAGTGAATCGAATTGTGGAGTAAATAAAATTATAGAGCAGCTTAACTGAATGAAGGCATCGGTTGGTACTACACGTCCTGTGTCATCAAGGAATCCTCACTTAGTAATAGGGGGAAAGGTGTAGAAGGGGTGGTATTGTAGAGGGGGGCAAGGTTCCATTACAGCTACCAGCTTCACAGTCGTTATGCAGAGACGAAGAGATTTCCGCATAGTAGACTATCGTGGAAAACTGCATCAAAGCAGTCTTCCGATTGAAGACCTCAACAGCAATATCAACAGCAACAAATGAAACCTTTGATCCTAAAACTAATTGTCTAAGTAGTTCAGGATTGTATGTCCGTACTTACAAGACACGTACCCTTGTAAAATAGCATAGTTATTTTCAAAAAAAAAATTTTTTTGTCCTATGAGTAAGTTAACACACCGACGGAAAAATCACAACACGAAGAAGCAGTTGTGCGACATAAACGAAAGTTCGTAGGCGTGTTTCTACATCTGAAAGATGATGTCAATTCAGATTTCACGACAACTGCATTAGACTGGCGGTAGTAGCGCCACTATGAGGATGTGAATGAGGTTTGCTTCAAACACACGCTGTAACGGTCGATAGCATTAGTTAACTTTGAGACTGGACGTGGTGAGACAATGTTAGTCAAGAATGCCTTAAAGGCGAAAAAGACGCCATTATGAGCACCTCACGCAGTTTGAACGACCTCGTGCAACAGGACTACGAAAAGCTAAATGTTTCTGCTGCGATATTGCATAAAGACTTGGCAGGAATGTAGCCACTGTACATGATTCTATGTACGGTCGCAAGAAGACTCGGCTCTGGACGACCACATGTCTCTACTAAGATGGAAGACCATTGTGTACGAACTACTCCTTTTAAACAGAGCCATGCATAGCCGGATCAGATTATACCGTGATCATTGATAGGACACAAGTATTTGAGAAGACAGTTTTTCTCGTATGTTATTTTGGTCAAACAACAGGGATGCTGTTTCCACAAGAACAAGTTAGATTACTCTGCCAGTCGTTTTCAGTCATGACAACGTCGAGGTTTAATATGTGTTTGCGCCTTTCACGGTCGAATAAACTGGTTCGGTGATTAAGGCAGTGGACACGTTAACATCGTCAGCAAAAACTAAATTTCATTAGATCTGCACTGAATTACATACTCGTCATACTTACGGAACATGAAGTTCTAAAATTATTGCCACGAGCAACGACTACGATTCATCACTAGTTGACAATATTGACTCTTGGGTGGACTCTATAGCCCCGAAAAACTTGAAAGGTTGCTAAAGAAATTAACATCAAAAGCAAATAAATAGGTTCTCAATTATATGTGGTACGAACTAACAGTACGAAACTAAAATTTTACAATTTATGGCTACCTCCATTCTGATGTACAGATGTGAATCTTAAGCATTAATTAAGAAAGGGAAAATAAGAATATATACTTATATGGATATGGTGTCTGTTCTTCCTAACATGTCCGTAAGAACAGACACCATATCCATATAAGTATATAGTTCTGGAAATAGCGGTCATGACCTTCTTCTTCCTTGCGGATGCACACATATTCTCCGAACTCTTACGGGACTTGGTAAGAATGTCTTCCACGAGTAATGAGTGTGCTGGGGTGGGACACTACGAATGTAGTGTGTGGACATACAAGGTGAGAATATGGGTCTCGCGGGAGGCGTGCGCAAGATAGTCCCTGCAGTGGTGCTATCCTCAGCGCTCGGTGGCTCAGATGGATAGAGCGTCTGCCATGTAAGCAGGAGATCCCGGGTTCGAGTTCCGGTCGGGCACACATTTTCACCCGTCCCCGTTGATATACATCAACGCCCATTGACAGCTGTAGGTATTAATATAATTCTAATTTCGTTCAAAGAAGAATATAGTCGATTGAACCGAAATCTTTAAGGAAAGATAAGGGGTGTGTCCTCAAAGATCAAATACAAAACAATATTATAAGAGAAGAACTCAATGTATGTTGCAAAAAAGAATAAAACGGAGTAAGGATGCATAAAATGGAAACAAAATATTAGGACCACGGGGGAAAACAAATTACTTGAACAAGTTATCAACTATAAACCAATTCGAAAGAGAGACGTAGGTCGACCGAGAAGTGAAGATGGAACAGGCTGTGAGCTTATTCAATGAAGTGAAAAACGAGGAGATGAAGAAGAAGATCAAAAGCAAACGTGTCCGACTTTTCCCCTTTGAAACCACCACATTCTGCTCGCATGCAAGTTTCCCGATCCTATTTCTGAGTTCAGCTCCTTACAAAACAGTCACTTTCCTGCAGGGATGAATATTAAAATAAGTTTGCCCATCAAACAGAAAACTGCAACTGATTCTCGTACATGATACCAATGCAACGAGTATACGCGAACTACTGTTCAGTGCTACAAGTCTGAACTAGTACCAACTCTAATATTGTGAAGTGGTAGATCAAACATTGAGAATGCTTAAAGGCACTTTAGATTTCTAACACTATACGAAACCACATTTGCCACGACTATGTGTACAAACAAATATTTAGCCACTATTCCGTTAAGTTTTGGGAGTGCAATTCCAAATTGTTTCTCTTCTTCTAATACTTGGACTGTATTAATTTAGGGGTTATGCACCCTTGGTCTAGGGGTAGCACCTTTGACTATCAATCAAAACGACCTCGATCCCGGGTTCGAACCACCCAAACTTAAATTTTGAATAAAAATCATCAGCAATGGAGGCTGATGACATCCAATATAAGACGTCACCTTCGTTCTACCAAAGGCCTAGTCAATGAGAGCAGAGATGCGGCCACCGGTTCAGGGCACTCTCTTTCCCTTTGGGTGGGAAACTGCCATGAAAGGTGGAAGAATCAGCAATGATCAGCGGCATGAGGATACAGAAGGCAAAGGAAACTACTGCATTAAAGTCACATAATATGCATACACAGAACATGCTGCCTGTAACTGAAAAAAAATGTCATGATGATCTCTCCATTGGGAAAAGATTCCAGGATAGGACTCGATCTGGATCTCCGGGAGGGGACTGCCAAGGGAATGGTGGCATGAGAAAAAGATTTAATAACCAACGGGAGGGTATTGTGCTACGAGTAGGGGCCTGCAATGTCAGAAGTGGTAGGGAAGCAATAAAATCTGAAAAGGGGAATGCTAAGGCTCAATCGGATTATAGTAGGGGTCACTGAAGTGAAATGGAAAGACGACAAGGATATCTGGTCAGATGAGTATAGGGTAATACTAACAGTAACAGAAAATTGTGTAACGGGAGTAGGATTCGTTGTGAATAGAAAGGTAGGGCAGATAGTGAGTTACTGTGAACACGTCAGTGGTAGGCTTGTTCTCTTCAGAATCGACAACAACCCAACACCGACAACAATAGTTGAGGTATACATGCCGACGTCGCAGTAGAGGGAGAACGGACAGAGAAAGCAATTCATTACGTAAACGGAGATAAAAATCTAATAGTCATTGGGGTTTTAGGGGTGGAAGTACACTCCTGGAAATTGAAATAAGAACACCGTGAATTCATTGTCCCAGGAAGGGGAAACTTTATTGACACATTCCTGGGGTCAGATACATCACATGATCACATTGACAGAACCACAGGCACATAGACACAGGCAACAGAGCATGCACAATGTCGGCACTAGTACAGTGTATATCCACCATTCGCAGCAATGCAGGCTGCTATTCTCCCATGGAGACGATCGTAGAGATGCTGGATGTAGTCCTGTGGAACGGCTTGCCATGCCATTTCCACCTGGCGCCTCAGTTGGACCAGCGTTCGTGCTGGACGTGCAGACCACGTGAGACGACGCTTCATCCAGTCCCAAACATGCTCAATGCGGGACAGATCCGGAGATCTTGCTGGCCAGAGTAGTTGACTTACACCTTCTAGAGCACGTTGGGTGGCACGGGATACATGCGGACGTGCATTGTCCTGTTGGAACAGCAAGTTCCCTTGCCGGTCTACGAATGGTAGAACGATGGGTTCGATGACGGTTTGGATGTACCGTGCACTATTCAGTGTCCCCTCGACGATCACCAGTGGTGTACGGCCAGTGTAGGAGATCGCTCCCCACACCATGATGCCGGGTGTTGGCCCTGTGTGCCTCGGTCGTATGTAGTCCTGATTGTGGCGCTCACCTGCACGGCGCCAAACACGCATACGACCATCATTGGCACCAAGGCAGAAGCGACTCTCATCGCTGAAGACGACACGTCTCCATTCGTCCCTCCATTCACGCCTGTCGCGACACCACTGGAGGCGGGCTGCACGATGTTGGGGCGTGAGCGGAAGACGGCCTAACGGTGTGCGGGACCGTAGCCCAGCTTCATGGAGACGGTTGCGAATGGTCCTCGCCGATACCCCAGGAGCAACAGTGTCCCTAATTTGCTGGGAAGTGGCGGTGCGGTCCCCTACGGCACTGCGTAGGATCCTATGGTCTTGGCGTGCATCCGTGCGTCGCTGCGGTCCGGTCCCAGGTCGACGGGCACGTGCACCTTCCGCCGACCACTGGCGACAACATCGATGTACTGTGGAGACCTCACGCCCCACGTGTTGAGCAATTCGGCGGTACGTCCACCCGGCCTCCCGCATGCCCACTATACGCCCTCGCTCAAAGTCCGTCAACTGCACATACGGTTCACGTCCACGCTGTCGCGGCATGCTACCAGTGTTAAAGACTGCGATGGAGCTCCGTATGCCACGGCAAACTGGCTGACACTGACGGCGGCGGTGCACAAATGCTGCGCAGCTAGCGCCATTCGACGGCCAACACCGCGGTTCCTGGTGTGTCCGCTGTGTCGTGCGTGTGATCATTGCTTGTACAGCCCTCTCGCAGTGTCCGGAGCAAGTATGGTGGGTCTGACACACCGGTGTCAATGTGTTCTTTTTTCCATTTCCAGGAGTGTAGAAGAAAGGGCAACGAGAGAATATGGGCTTGGTAACTGGAACAAGAGAGGAAAAGGCTAAGTGAGTTCTGCAATAAACATCTGTAATAGCAGATAATCTGTTCAAGAATCTCAAGAGGAGGAGGTATACTTAGCAAAGACAGGGAGATAAAGGAAGATTTCAGTTGTATTACATCATCGTAAGGCAGAGATTGCGAAATTAGGTATTGGACTGTAAGGTGTACCCAGGAGCAGGTATAGACCCAGATAACAATTTAGTTGCGATGAAGAGTAGGCTGAAGTTTTAGACACTAGTCAGGAAGAATCAATGAGCAAAAAAGTGGGTTATGAAATGAAGAGACACGCTCGAAGATCTCTGAGGCGGTAAATAATGGGTTAACAACTAGATCAGTAGGCAGTTCAGTTGAAGAGAAATGGACAGATGGATAACGGATGAAATATTTCAGCTGATCGAGGAAAGAAATATGTACGAAAATGGTCATGGAAATTCATGAATACAGAAACACAAATCACATACAAACGAAACAAATAGGAAGTGCAAGGAAGCTAAGGCAAAATGGCTGCATGGGGAATGTGAAGAAATCGAAAAAGAAACAATAAAAGGAAAAATCAAAATAGCCTTCGGTGAAAATAAAAGCAAGGGCCCTAACATTAAGAGTGCAGTGGGAATACCAATGGACGAGGAGAGAGCAGATAGGTGGAAAGAACACACTGAAAGCTCTACGGTGGTGGAGATTTTTCCTGACTGTGATGGAAGAAAAAACAGGAGTCGATACAGAAGAGACAGAAGATCCAGTATTGGAACCAAAATCAAATAAAGTAGAGGGGATAGATAATATTCCATCGGAATTTGTAAAATCATTGGGGGAAGTGGCAAAAAACAACTATCCACGTTGGTGTTTAGATTGTTTGAGATTGGCGATGTACCCTCAGACTTTCGTAAACACGTGATGTACTCAGTTCCGAATACAGTAACAGCCGACAAGTGACGGAATTATCTCACAATCAGCTTAACAGCTATTGCCTCCAAGTTGCTGATAAAATAGTAGGCAGAAGAATAGAAAAAATTGAAGATCTATTAGATGACGACCAACTGGGCTTTAGGAAAGGTAAAGGCACCTGAGAGGCAGTTCTGATGCAACCTGTTGATAATGGTAGCAAGGCTGAAAAAAATCGAGACACGTTCATTTGATGTCGACCTGGAAAAAGGGTTCGACAGCGTAAAATGGTGCAATATCTTCGAAATTCTGAGAAAAACAGAGATAAGATGTAGGGAAAGACGGGTAACATAAAATATTTACAAGAACCAAGAGGCAGCGGTAAGAATGGAGGAACAAGACGGAAGAACTCTGATTAAAAAGGGTGTAAGGCAGGGATGTATTCTTTCGCCCCTACTGTCCAATCTGTACATCGCTCGGAGAAGCAGTCAGGGAAATAAACGAAAGACTCAAGAGTGAAATTTAAATTCAGAGTGAAAAGATGTTAACGATAAGATTCGCTGATGACATTGTTATATTCAGTGAAAGTGAAGAAGAACTACCAGATGTAGTTAACAGAATAAACAGTCTAATGAGCACAGAATATGAACTGAGAGTAAATCAAAGAAGTACGAGAATAATGAGAAGTAGCAGAACACAGAAGAGTAAGAAACTGAACATAAACATTGGGGATCAAGAAGTATATGAAGTTAAGGAACCCTGCTACCCAGGCAAGATAATAACCCATGACGCACGGATCAACGAGGACATAAAAAGCACACTAGCACTGACATAAAGGGAATTTCTGGCCAAGAGAACCCACTAGTATCAAAAATAGGTTTTAATTTGAGGACTGAGAACGTACGTTTGGAGCACAGCGCTATATGGTCGTAAGTCATGGACTGTGGGAAAACCAGAGCAGAAGAGAATCGAAGCCTACAGAAGAATGTTGAAAATTAGGTGGGATGATACGGTAAGAATGAGGAGGTTCCTGACATAATCGGCGAGGGAAGGAACATAGTGAAAACACTGACAAGAAGAAGGGACAGAATGATAGGACATTTCTTAAGACACCAGAGAATAACTTCAATGGTGCCAGAGGGAGCTGTAGAGGGTAAAAACTGTAGAGGAAGACTTAGATTGGAATACATTCAGCAAATAATTGAGGACGTAGGTTGCAAGTGCCACTCTGAAATGGAAAGGTTGGCACAGGCGAGGAATTCGTAGCGGGTGACATCACACCAATCAGAAGACTGACGGCTCAAAAAAACTTACGTCGGTCATTGTCAGAGTGAAATGAAAGAATGAAAGTTCAGTCCTCGTTCCGTTGTTTTATACCGCAGATACAGAAGCGCCAGAGACGTTGATCGGCGGCAAAGAGAATGCATAAACTGAGTATGTCGGTATGCGGTCGATCAATGCTGGGATACCGATGTAACATTATTATTGGCTGCGCTGTAGATTCGTCTTTACTAAAGAAAGCGCCGCATTCCACGATTTGTCCAGGGTGAAACCACTGTCTCTGTTAATTAAATACTTCGCAAGCCTGTCGGCTAACTCAGAAGATGACTAAAAAGTATACGGGCGAAATATTCGAAGAATAAGAAACAGAGCTAATGCAACTGCACTCCCGAGTCATAAGGGATCACTTATTGTGCCAAAAAAAAACATGAGGACGCACATTTATTTACTAATACTGGATTCACCGAGTGATACTCCTTCAGTGGCTGTATGTGCGTACAAGATCGATCTGGATGACGTTTGTCAACTGCATGACATCTCTTTGTGTTAAGAAGTGAAGTGAACCTGAAGTTAATGTAATAAATCTGTTTGAATTGGTTGTTTCTAAGGTTAATTACTGTTCCACGTATTTAAAGTTCGGTTCTAATTACAACTTATTGCGTGTAAAGACTATGTCGCCATGTTCAAGGAATATTTTGGACCAGTACGATCAACGTATTTTTACTTGTCTTTTGTGTCGCTGGCCTCCACTTAAGTTCAGCATCGGCACATGAACAGTAGATTCTGTTATAGTACCGAATTCATCTGGATTTTCATGTAATGCAAGTGGAACTGGTGAATTTCGGTCTTTTATAAATTAATTTCTTTCATTTCACTTCAGGCACATTGGTTTATTTCCTTTTAATTACAAAATATTAATTTTGGCATCAGACTCAGGCTAAGCTCACAGTTGAACTGTAACAAACTTGCAATACATCCATTTGCCAAAGGTGGCGTATTTATCAGCAATAGCCGGCCGGAGTGGACGAGCGGCTCTAGACGCTTCATTCTGGAACCGCGCTGCTGCTACGGTCGCAGGTTCGAATCCTGCCTCGGGCATGGATGTGTGTGATGTCAGGTTAGTTAGGTTTAAGTAGTTCTAAGTTCTAGGGGACTGATGACCACAGATGTTAAGTCCCATAGTGCTCAGAGCCATTTGAACCATTTTTTAATCAGCAATATTTATATAATTCAGTGATTCACAGAGAACGTTTACAAAAATAAATCTTGTTAAATAATTGATTCACAATCTAAAATTTTCATATGTTAACATTGCATGTCCAGATGTGTAGAGGCAGCCGCGCGGGATTAGCCGAGCGGTCTAGGGCGCTGCAGTCCTGGGCTGAGCGGCTGGTCCCGGCGGAGGTTCGAGTTCTCCCTCGGGCATGGGTGTGCGTGTTGTCCTTAGGGCAATTTAGGTTAAGTAGTGTGTAAGCTTAGGGACTGATGACCTTAGCAGTTAAGTGCCATAAAATTTCACACACATTTGAACATTTTTTTGTAGTGTTAAAATTGGAATTTCCTTTTTGAGAGGTTATAATTTAATACTGTGATCATAAACAAATAATATTAATAGCTCGTCCGAATGTGACGGGACACACTGATAAGTGTAATTACGTAATTATTACTTCAATAAGGAATGTTTAATGATACAATTGAACCGCAAGTTACGAAAATGGCAAAATTAATTGACTGATACTGCTTCGAGATAACTAATTAAGAGACTGATACTCGACAAAACTAACTCCTGTACCTGTTGTAGAACACGTGGAAACCCTAACAGCCTTAGATAGCAAGTTTGTTTTATTCAGTTCTGTGGTGTCGTCCAAAGAGCGAAGTGCCAAGGCAAGGTTGGTACCTCTCGATGAAACCAACATAATCACTGCCAGAAGCAACGACGAAAGAGAGACGGAGGCGTATGCGGGCCCAGAAGGGTTTGCATGGGCTCTCTTACTTACGGCAGATCAGAGTGCCACGCAGCCCAGTCAGCAATCTTCATCAAAGGCGATCACAGTGTCTCTGTACCCAACCAACAATCATATTAGACACAACTCTGCATAAAAGTTTAAGTCAGTTGTTCTCTGTGAATAGTGACTGTATCAAGTGATACATTAATGTTCAGTAACGGTAATGAACACTTATGACTTTCCTGTGGACATGGACTGTAAGGAAGTTCAGCATTTCATCTTGTTCAAACTTCATATTTTACGTACTGTGGTATGTACTCGGTCCCTCCAAGAGTAAAGCTAAGAACCCATCACAATACCGACGAGTGTTATTTCGTCCGGTACAACATATTCAGTAATCGCCTCGTCTGTTTGTACCCTAGTCGTAAGCCCTGTGTACTGACAATACATCACGAGCCATGAGTTTTCATTACAGTTTTCTCACTGTTTTGTATTATGTGACGATGCCAGTCGTGGAAACAAATTTTATTTGATTCTTTTACAAAGTTTAAGGAAACAGACAAACCTGATGATTATCATAGCTATCGAAAACGGTTACCGAACTGAATAAAACTAAATTTTGTAGTCAAGAACTGTTTTGGTTTCCACCTAGTCTCCAACACCGGACCACTGTTATCTTCAAGATAACCATGTCCACCCATCATCAGTACTTGTTCCATCATGGTTAATATCTGGAAGGACAGTGAGACGTTTTCTTCGTACCAGTGGTCCAGTGTAAGAGATGCGTGTCGCAAAACTTAATGAGCTTTCAGAATGAGATTTTCACTCTGCAGCGAAGTCTGCGCTGATATGAAACTTCCTGGCAGATTAAAACTGTGTGCCGGACCGAGGAAGTTTCATATCAGCTCACACTCCGCTGCAGAGTGAAAATCTCATTCTGGAAACATCCCCCAGGCTGTGGCTAAGCCATGTCTCCGCAATATCCTATCTTTCAGGAGTGCTAGTGCTGCAAGGTTCGCAGGAGAGGTTAAGTTTGGAAGGTAGGAGACGAGGTACTGGCAGAAGTAAAGCTGTGAGGACGGGGCGTGAGTCGTGCGTGGGTAGCTCAGTTGGTAGAGCACTTGCCCACGATAGGCAAAGGTCCAGAGTTCGAGTCTCGGTCCGGCACACAGTTTTAATCCGCCAGGAAGTTTCTTACTGAGCTTTGCCATTTTGCCTCTGAGGCTTATTGAGTTGGCGACCCTGGCAGGACTCGACTACTTTTTTACAGCAACATTTGAGCCTTTTTACTGTAAGATGCTGACAGTCGTCGGGGTCTTGAAGTAGTGAGCCGTCTGCAGAGGGGACGTGGCGGCTCACACGCGGAAGCGCAGGCCGGCGGTGTGTGGTGTGGTGTGGGCGCGCCACGCCCGCCCTCGCGGGTCCCGTTATCCGAACTCCGCCGCTGGCGCCTTCCGCGGCCGCTTCCGCGAGTCGCCTCTCTTCTCCTCCCCTCTCCTCTCCAGAGGTTCCCGTCCTCCGGTCGCCCCTCCAGGATCCGCGGCACGAGCAGCGTGCATCTGCAAACACGGCGATCCGGCGCCCTCGCTTTATCACGTCCAGCTCGCCGTCCCGGAAGGCGGAGCTGCTAGACGGCAGCGTAGTCAGTTTCTTTTTCCTCTTCCCGTTACCGTTGGACGGGATCACTACAAAAAGCTGACAGTTTCGATGATAGCCCACTGTTGATCTTCGACCTCTTTAAATTACTGGACGTGCTACGCCTCGTCTGCCTACCGCTTACACTGACAAATGCGATTTTGTACGTGGGCTATTCAGAAAGTAGGGAACGTTTCCGACTGACGCCGCTAGGAGTGCGCCGAGCGCGTATGTTTTGGTATGTGCGGGCTCGGCAGCTCAGTTCTGTTCACTAGAAGACCGAAACTACTGCGCAAACTTTAGCACTGCAACCCAATAACACTACATGCACGACCAATACGTTTCCGCGAGAAGGTCAAATACCTCGGTGTCTGCCTGGACCGGAAACTACTCTGGGGGGACTACATTCAACACCTGACCAACAAAGCAAACGCAAGGCTCAAACAACTCTACCCTATGTTTAACAGGCGTAGCACACTGAATAGGAGGATGTCTAGGTCCATGTACATGACACTTATTCGACCCCTGATGACGTACGCAGTCCCTGTCTGGGGATACGCTGCGCCCACACGCCTGCGCCGTCTGCAGCTCATGCAGAACAAAGTACTCACAAGGGAACCTCCTCATCGCACCCCCCTCAGATTTAGTTATAAGTTGGCACAGTGGATAGGCCTTGAAAAACTGAAAACAGATCAATTGAGAAAACAGGAAGATGTTGTGTGGAACTGTGAAAAAATAAGCAAAATATACAAACTGAGTAGTTCATGCCAACATATGCAACGTCATGGACACTAGGAACGCAGGAGCGCCGTGGTCTCGTGGTAACGTGAGCAGCTGCGGAACGGAAGGTCCTTGGTTCAAATCTTCCATCGAGTGAAAAGTTTAATTTTTTATTTTCGGTTTATGTGACAAACTCTTATATTTTCATCACTTTTTTGGGAGTGATTATCACATCCACAAGAAAACCTAAATCGGGCAAGGTAGAAGAATCTTTTTACCCCTTCGCCAACTGTACAAGCTAGGTGGG
The DNA here is from genome assembly GCF_021461395.2 of Schistocerca americana. Lineage (NCBI taxonomy): Eukaryota > Metazoa > Arthropoda > Insecta > Orthoptera > Acrididae > Schistocerca > Schistocerca americana. Next base: position 241,164,706 of record NC_060125.1, on the reverse strand, counting down.
TCGACAGCATATTCCTGTCATGTGACGCACATGCCGTCACCAGTGTCGTATAGAATATATCAGATGTGTTTTTCTGTGGAGGAATCGGTTGACCTATGACCTTGCGATCAAATGTTTTCGGTTCGCATTGGAGAGGCATGTCCTTTCGTCTACTAATCGCACGGTTTTGCAATGAGTCGCAAAACACAGACACTAAACTTCTTACAGTGAACAAAGACGTCAATGAACGAGCGGACAGATAATAACTATACAAAAATAAAATTTTCACTGGAGGGAAGCTTTGAACCAAGGACCTCTCCTTCAGCAGCTGCTCACGCTACCACGGGACCACGACGCTCCTGAGCGCACTTTGTCCATGATGTTGCCTATGCGACCCGTGGACTACTCAGTTTGTATATTTTGCTTATTTTTTCACAGTTCCACACAACTTCTTCCTGTTTTCTCAACTGATCTGTGTTCAGTTTATCAAGGCCTATCCACTGTGACAACTTTAAAATAGATCTGAGGGGGGTGCGATGGGGAGGTTCCCTTGTCAGAATCATAAGTAACACTCCGCGCTACACACGCACCGCGGACCATCATCGGTAATATCGGCTAGATACCATCTTGCAGGTATTCCAAAAACTCTCTACACGACTGTACAATAACACGAGACACTCGCGTAACCCGTTTATCCTTTTCTGGGTAACTACGACCACAATTATAGATGGAAACATAATAGACCAAAGACACTATTGGCAAGGAACTAAACATCTATGCTCCATAGCACGCTAACACGACAGTACTGGCGAGCCCCTGCATCACAGCTACAACTGGTAACCCCAGATGCTCGACCCGCCGAAAAACAGGCAATCGCAGGGAAGCCGTACTGTACGCAGCACGCAAACCAGCCACACACACCCCCCTACACAGTCCGTGAGCCGATCTATGGCCGATCGCCCGCTAATGTATGACGACCTTGAGCTGTTACAGGGACGCAGCAACTGCAGCAAGCCCTACAACGAGCTTCCGCAACGACAAAGGTAACGATACACGATACTTCGCACTAACATAACCACACCTTGCATGCACTGTCGCAGTTAGCAAGCCGTTACTGCCCTTGCTACCCGTCCTACTGTCGCAGAGATTTTTTTACCTTGGCTCTTTTTTTTCTCTACCCTTACAACCCCTACCCTTCGGTCGCTTTCGTCCACTTTCTATCTCCTGATGGACCCTGTAAATGAGTAATCTTACCCAGACGCATGGATAACATCACAGCCGGCACCCTGTGACTCCTGATTAAAAAACTAACATGTTATACGGAGGTGACAGTAGAACTTTTGGTTTGGTCACCACGTTGGTGTGGGCGTGGAGGGGCCCCATCCTTTGTGGAAAATCGGCAGCCAGTCGGCATCCATCCGTGACAGCGGGAACGGCTCTGTGCGTCTGCTTGTTCGATATTTGAAATGTGCGCTGTAATCGAAAATCCCGCCAGTTGTGAGGTGCGGTCTGTGATACGGTTTTTGTTGGCAAAAAACCTAAAGCATATGGTAATTTCTCGTAAACTGTGCGAAGTGTACGGAAACAACGTAATGAGTGAATGTTCCGTCCGGAAATGGTGCACTCGGTTTAAAAATGGCCGAATCAACGTTCATGATGAAGAGAAGAGTGGACGCCCGTGCATTGTAACTGACTATCTTGTCACTAAAGTTGAAGAAACGATTTGTGAAAACCGTCGCTTCACAATAACGGAGCTTTCGCTTTCTTTTCCACAAGTTTCACGGACTTTGTTGTTTGAAATTGTCACTCAAAAGCTAGGCTACCACAAATTTTGTGCACGATGGGTGGCCAAAATACTTACAGAGCACCGTAAAGAACAGCGAATGGGGACAACATTGACATTTCTGGAGGCCTACCACAAACATGGTGATTCATTACTGGATCGAATCGTAACCGGTGACGAGACTTGGGTGAAACTCGTCAATTGCGAGACAAAATTACAGTCCATGGAGTGGGGGCACGTAAGTTCCCCCCAAAAACCAAGAAAATGTTTGCAAACCTTGACAGCGAAATTGTTTTGGGATAGGCAAGGTGTGCTTCTCATTTATTTTCTCGAACGTAGAGCAACATAAATTCTGCCCAGTACTGTCAAACTTTGCACAGCCTTAGAAGAGCAGTTAACAAACGCCGAGGAAAGCTGACGTCCAAAATTTTGTTTTTGCACCACAATGCCCGACCTCACACGGCAAACCACACTAAAGAACTCCTTAATTCATTAAAACTGGAAATTTTCCCTCATCCGCCCTACAGCCCCTATCTTGCACCGAGCGACTTCCACTTCCATAAGTGCCTCAATGTATTTGATGACTATGTGGAAAAGTAATACGTCAGTCGCTCTTTCACATGTACAGGGTTATTACAAATGATTGAAGCGATTTCACAACTCTACAATAACTTTTTTATTTGAGGTATTTTCACAATGCTTTGCACACACATACAAAAACTCAAAAAGTTTTTTTAGGCATTCACAAATGTTCGATATGTGTCCCTTTAGCGATTCGTCAGACATCAAGCCGATAATCAAGTTCCTCCCACAATCGGCGCAGCATGTCCCCATCAATGAGTTCGAAAGCATTGTTGATGCGAGCTCGCAGTTCTGGCACGTTTCTTGGTAGAGGAGGTTTAAGCACTGAATCTTTCACATCACTATGCGTGAAACTTGCCCGCACGCGTTCAACCGTTTCTTCGCTCACTGCAGGCCGACCCGTTGATTTCCCCTTACAGAGGCATCCAGAAGCTTTAAACTGCGCATACCATCGCCGAATGGAGTTAGCAGTTGGTGGATCTTTGCTGTACATGCAACCCAGTGAAGGTGAAGACATATTGTCTGGGCTTGGAAGCGCACATATATGCAGATGTGAATCGAGCAGTCACTTTGGACAATGATTTATCGTAGCTAATCCTAGAGAGGTGTGTGAATACGAATGGCAGTAGTACAATCATAACAATGGGAAGAACCCAAATTCGACTCCTTGATTGCAATTTTGCATTAAAAATACACAATGCAACATAAAACCCTTAGTAAACACTGAAATCTGGATGAAATAGTGCCCTTGTACCAAATATGGTTCACATGTATCAAGCATTAAAATAAAAGTTGCGAAAATGTAATCAACGAAGCCCCTAGAAGGCTGAGACGAGCAAGAGAGAGAAATTCTAGCAACGAACAGTAACAGTGGAGCAAGATGGCGCGTTACCTAGGCTAGTGTAGACCGTAGCGCCTCGCCGTGTTGTGCTGACGGCGGCTGGCCGTTATCCTCGAGGCCCTCTGTGATGGATGCCGACGTAAGCTGTTGTCTGCTCCAGGACATCGACAAAACTGAGCCTGAGTGATCCTGCTGGATCCTATTTAATATCTCAGTACCAGCAACAAACAGCAGAGTGTCAGGGTAGGAACTGTTTACCATTGCCACCCGACACGGCCATTCCTACATAATGCTTTGCCTGTTTTACCAGTATTCTGACGGAACTCTCCAGATCCGTTAGGTAGTGAGTCCTGCCGCCAACCACCTCCCAGCTGTGTACCCCTGCGCTACTGGCATCCTTCTTCACACCGAGGAACTCCCCTAACGGTCCCAATCATCTTGATGACCACCAATAATTATCACTGTTTCGAGGACGCCCCCCATGAAATTACTCCTGTGCAGAGGTGATAATGTCTGTCGTCTCGGGGACGCACAGAAAATTGGGATGCAAGATTTTTTTTTACTTTAATGTACAGCTTAAAAATAAATGTAGTAATACTACTGACTGCAATAATAAACTAACGAAAACAAATTTGCACCACCTGCACAACTGTGAACGTTTGGTGGCTTAGATTCGAGGGACGGCGAGAACGGCGGTGTAAGCTTCAAAATCTAAAAGAATAAATTCTTGTTGTTGATGTGATCTTCAGTGTGAAGATTGGTTCGATGAAGCTCACCACGTTATTATTTATCTGCATTACAGCTGCAATCTACAGTTACTTGAACACGCTTACTGTAGTCAAAGATTTGGGTTCCTTGTACAAATTTTACCACCAACCTTTCGCTCCAAGAACAATATACGATTCTTTGGTGCCCCAGTATGAGACTAACAATAAATGCCATCTTTTAGTCTACACTCATGCTCATAAATTAAGGATAATGCTTATACATAGTGAAACAACTCTCTGGTGGGCGGGTTGCGGGTTTAAATCACCTCGGGTTATGACCATGCGGTGCATTTGACCCGCGTTCGTTGCCCGGTGGCGCAGGCAGCAGTCCACGTACGCAGAGATGTGTTGGAGTATGTCAGAGTACGGTGCAGCGAATAAGTGTGCATACGTTTTCAGACGTGCTAATGGTGACTGTGTGTTGAAAATGGCCCAAAGAACACATATTGGTGACGTTATGAGGGGTAGAATACTAGGGCGAGTGGAGGCTGGTCAAAAACAGCGGGTTGTAGCACGGGCCCTCCGTGTGCCACAAAGTGTGATCTCAAGATTATGGCAGCGATTCCAGCAGACAGGAAACTTGTCCAGGCGCTACAGTACGGGACGTCCACAGTGTACAACAACACAAGAAGATCGATATCTCACCATCAGTGCCCGCAGTCGGCCACGGAGTACTGCAGGTAGCCTTGCTCGGAAACTTACCGCAGCCAATGGAACAGTTGTCTCCAGACACACAGCGCCGGCCGAAGTGGCCGTGCGGTTAAAGGCGCTGCAGTCTGGACCCGCAAGACCGCTACGGTCGCAGGATCGAATCCTGCCTCGCGCATGGATGTTTGTGATGTCCTTAGGTTAGTTAGGTTCAACTAGTTCTAAGTTCTAGGGGACTAATGACCTCAGCAGTTGAGTCCCATAGTGCTCAGAGCCATTTGAACTCCAGACACACAGCTTACAGACGACAGAACAGACATGGTTTATTCGCCCAGAGACCTCCAATGTGCATTCCACCGACCCCTGGTCACAGGAGAGCCCGTAAAGCCTGGTGTCAAGAACACAGTACATGGTCACTGGAACAGTGGTCCCAGGTAATGTTCACGGACAAGTCCAGGTATAGTCTGAACAGTGATTCTCACCTCGTTTTCATCTGGCGTGAACCAGCAACTAGATACCAACCCCTTAATGTCCTTGAAAGGGACCTATATGGAGGTTGTGGTTTGATGGTGTGGGGTGGGATTATGATTGCTGCATGTCTTTGACAGAGGAACTGTAACAGGTCAAGTGTATCGGGACGTCATTTTGCACCAGTATGTCCGCCTTTTCAGGGGTGCAGTGGGTCTCACCTTCCCTTGACGATAACGCACGGCCCCACAGAGCTGCCATCGTGGAGGAGTACCTTGAAACAGAAGATATCAGGCGAATGGAGTGGCCTGCCTGTTCTCCAGACCTAAACCCCATCGAGCACTTCTGGGATGCTCTCGGTCGACGTATCGCCGCACGTCTTCAAACCCCTACGACACTTCAGGAGCTCCGACAAGCACAAGCAGCGGCTCGACCACCTGATCCAGAGTATGCCAACCCGTTGTGCTGCCTGTGTACGTGTGTATGGTGATCATATCCAGTACTGATGTCGGGGTACATGCTCAGGAAACAGTGGCGTTTTGTTGCACTTGTGTTTCGGGACGGTTTTCTCACCTTATCACCAATACCGTGGCCTTACAGATCTGTGTCGTGTGTGCTTCCTATGCGCCTATGCTATTAGCGCCTGTTTTGTGTAGTGCCACGTTTTGTGGCACCACATTCTGCAATTATCCTTAATTTATGAGCATGAGTGTAGTTATGCTACAAATTTCTTTTCTTCCTGTTCTATTCAGTCTACATATTTCCTTTTTCTTGATTCTGTTCCTCAGACTTGATAAACTGTAGAAGTGACATTATATAACACCATAAGCTTCGGCTTATATTATTGTTTAACACGTTCGTGCCCTCGCTTTGCCATGGTTGGTAGCTCCGGGAATGGCAGGTGACCGACGGCAAGCTTATCGTTTTTTGACTATCGACACCGTCTACCCTGTGTTTCGGTTACTATGCAAGTCTGATTTGCCTCAGTCTGTGCCCGGGCACTTAGCAGTGAACATTGGACAAAATGAGTCCGAGTTTCATATTTTACCTTCATTTTCGATCGAGCCGGTAGAATAAGAAGATACTGGTAAATCATACGAAGAAATTTCATCCTCACATTCAACTGAAAAAAAAATTTAATTGTCAGAAATAAAGTGGAGAACAAAGAATGCAGAGAACATGGCATACATTCCTTATCAGATAATTTCAGAATATTTCACCGAAAAAAAATTAATAATTTATTGAATATATAGCGAGAATTATGATTGAACCGCAAAATTTACTATCAAAATCTTTTCTTAAAGAGCTTACTTTATTTTCTAGCGATTCATCAAGAACATTAACACATTTCGTCACACTAGGTGAGCGCCGAAGCAGTTGCCAGGAAGTTAATGATGGAAAATGAAATTGCTTTTAACAAATGTGAATTTTATTCCCAAAAGCTTTTCAAAAACAGATTTAAAATTTATAAGCAGAAAAGCACCCTCGAAATATCAAGTTACAATTTTAGTTAGAGGCAGAAAGAACAATATTAACAGTATGAGCCTTCGGGCTGAGAAGCTTGCCTGCTCCCTCTCAACACGGCTGTAGTAATGACCCCTCACAACAACCTCTGAAAGAATACACTGGTGCAAATCACACCAGATTACTTTAAGCTAAAAGAAAAAAAATCTAACAAGTCACACAAACACATAAACTATGCATCCCGTAAGAGCGATGGAAATGGTGCAACACTCAAATTATTTACCACCGAAAGTGCAATTTTTTTAAGGACTCTTACGGTTGAAGGGTGGCAAGATTATAACCTAAAATGACTATTTAAATAAAACCCATAAAATGCAGACTTACATAACGGGTACAACATGGTCTCTACATTACACATATGCCACCTCGCAAGATGATAGGCAAGATAAAAACATATTTCAAGAATTCGGCCTTCAAGCAATACAATCATTAACACCGAATCCGACAAACATGACAGAGGCAGCTATTAACGTACGGCAGACCGACCGACAGACAGACAGACACAAACTACCTAACAAATGCGGACGGGAGACAGACGAGCAAGCTGGGGACGAGACAATATCCAAGAAAAGTAGAATTTAACAAGTAACTGAAACAACATATCACGAATCACTTAACTTCTAATAACTGCGATTTCTGGCGAAGACCTCGCGCAGCACCCCCAAAACGCTCTCCCGAACCGTCCGCTGCCAGCCGCTTTAACGAACGCAGGAAGGCGCGCCGATCTCCCGTCTCACGGCGTCACAGCTCGCACCGGCCAGACCGATGTCGTGGGTAGACTCCTGTTGCTCTGGTGTCGGCCATGAAGTCACTACACCTCGCTATACGGCTCGGCCACTGGACTCACGTGGCGACCTCACATGCGCCGACGCTCCAGGCGGACAAGTCATCTTGTGTCTCAGAGCGCGACCGACCAACCGACCGATCCAACCGCCAATGACCGTTGCCCAAGCAACTCGAGCAGACTGGCGGCCAAACGTGCAGACTCAGATGCAGGAACTAAGCCCCGACCGGGCGACCACTAGCTGAGTTCTGTTGCTGGCGGAGTGGCAAGACTGTCATTTCCTGTCTTTAAAGTTTGAAGCAAACGACAGCCATACTAGCACTCCGACGACAGACAGACACTACCCGTCTCACCAATGCGGACGAGAAACAGACCCAGGCTAACTTGGCTGACCAATTGACCAGACTCGCCCAGACTGACCGACTGCCTCCAGCCTCACTCCGACGGACCGACTGGCGTGCTCATAGCGCCCCTTAAATGCACGTGAAGAGGCAACCTATCCCCTTTTCCACCAGAGGGAGACACCAAAGCTGCGATTGCCACAGCGGCGCCACCGCCAGAAACGGAGGGCGACTGCTTTACACTACGCGCTGCGGCGTGCAGTTCAAAACAGCAATTTTTACGACGGCTCAATGATATCGAATATTAGATTTTTACGTACAGTATGCAGTGGGCAAACATAATAAATAACAAAACAAAATATCCAAGGACACGTGTTTTAATTCCTCTAACGTCAACGTCTGTTTTGAGACATGTCTATAAAATTAAAATTTTTGTGGAATTATGCTGAAAATAATTATTTTATAGGTGAATAACGATAAATTGAAAAGAAATGCATTTACTTGCTCAAGTTTTACTACAGAATGGTAGAAAGATAAACCAACAGCTAAATCGCAACCGACGTTCACTGCAGAGCGCCACGGCAAGTAATGAGGCAAATCCAACCAGCACAGTAAACAAAACACAGGGTAGACGGCGCGAGTAGTCAATAAAAGCTAGGGGTGGCGTCGGCCAGCTGCCGTTTCCCGAGCTACCACGCCTGGCAGGGCGGGGGCATCGAAAGTGTTAACGTGCAACGGGTTCATTGTCCAGAACAGCTTGGGTTAAGAGTAAAAGTTACATATTTACGTAAAAATATAACACAATGTTAAAAATTTAACACTGATAATTCATCCAGAAGAAATTTTCAGTCAGCAGCGGAATGTGCGCTGATATAGAACTTTCTGGCAGATCAGAGCTTTGTGCCAGACTGAGACTCGAACTCGGGACCGTTGCCTTTCGCGGGCAAGTGCTCTACCGACTGAGCCCCCCAAGCAACACTCACGACCAGTCCTCCCAGCTTTACTTCCGCCAATACCTACCCTCCTACCTTTCCAACTTCACATAAAACTTGCAGGACTGTCACTCTGGAACAAAGGATACTGCACAGATATGGCATGGCCACAACATGGAGGACTGTTTCGAGAATGGATTTTTCACTCTGCAGCGGAGCAGCGCTGATGTGAAAATTCCTCGCAGATCAAAATCATATGTTTAAATTATTTTTAGCCATATCACTACCTCCGTATGGCTAACCCTCATGTATAAATATTATACGACGGCGTGCTGAAAAGTAATGCCTTCAAATTCTTTATATGAAAATTCTTAAGGATTCTGTAAATAAAACAAACATTATTAACATTCTACACCTTTATTCTTCATGTCTAGATATTAATGTCTCTGGCGACGGAAACACCTCTCCCAACGAGAAACCAGTTTGTTGATACCCTCGCTGTAGAATGTCTTACATTGTTGACAGTGTCACAACCTCACCTCTGGTTGCACCGCTTCATCACTATCAAAGTGAAGTCTCCCACGGAGTACTTGAACTCGTGGAAACAAGTGAAAATCAGACGCGACCAAATCGCAACTTTATGGAGGACAATCGATGACAGTGAACCCAAGGCGTCGGATTTTTGTAGATATCGTAGCACCCATGTGTGGTCTGGAATTGTCATGGTGAAGGAAATGGTCCTCCATGTTTGGGAAAATTCTTCGAATTCGGAATTCGATTACAGAATGCTGTTTCTCACGCACTGACGCAATATTTTTGCACATTGCCATGTTATACGCTACAATTCAGAGTGTTGCAGATATGCAGACATGAAGAATAAATATGTGGATGTTAATAACGTTTGTATTATTTAAATTTGGGAGACATTAATTTTATTGCATTGCGCTGTTTTTGGCCTTATATGTGTAACTCTTGCAGTTGAACCAAGCTGTGATTGATGATAATGGTCCTTGACCGAAATCGATCGCACGTTAGGACATACAGCTGCTTACGCTGTTATACGAGGGGGCTACAAAAAATAAGTTACATATTTTTATGGCAGCCCAAGTAACTTTTACTGAGTGCTGCACTACACTTCAAAGTAACACATGTACACCGATCAGCCAGAACATTATGACCATCGACCTACTTCCGATATGAACCTATCCAGGCGATAACAGCGTCACCTGGCTAGGAATGACTGATAATCAGACAGACGCACGGCGCATGGAGTATCAGTGAGCGTGCTGTCCGTGTGTGGAATGTGGAACGCGTGCGACCTATCTGAGTTTGGCCGAGGGCAGTTTGTGATGGCCCGGATTCTCGGCACGAGCATTTCGAAAACTGCACGACTTGCAGGATGTTCGAGGAGAGCTGTGGTGAGTGTCTTCAGCACGTGGCGAAACCAAGGTGAAACCCCATCCAGGCGTCGTGGGTCCGGCCACCCCTCATTATACACTCCTGGAAATTGAAATAAGAACACCGTGAATTCATTGTCCCAGGAAGGGGCAACTTTATTGACACATTCCTGGGGTCAGATACATCACATGATCACACTGACAGAACCACAGGCACATAGACACAGGCAACAGAGCATGCACAATGTCGGCACTAGTACAGTGTATATCCACCTTTCGCAGCAATGCAGGCTGCTATTCCCCCATGGAGACGATCGTAGAGATGCTGGATGTAGTCCTATGGAACGGTTTGCCATGCCATTTCCACCTGGCGCTTCAGTTGGACCAGCGTTCGTGCTGGACGTGCAGACCGCGTGAGACGACGCTTCCTCCAGTCCCAAACATGCTCAATGGGGGACAGATCCGGAGATCTTGCTGGCCAGGGTAGTTGACTTACACCTTCTAGAGCACGTTGGGTGGCACGGGATACATGCGGACGTGCATTGTCCTGTTGGAACAGCAAGTTCCCTTGCCGGTCTAGGAATGGTAGAACGATGGGTTCGATGACGGTTTGGATGTACCGTGCACTATTCAGTGTCCCCTCGACGATCACCAGTGGTGTACGGCCAGTGTAGGAGATCGCTCCTCACTCACCTCCCCGGGTGTGGCCCTGTGTGCCTCGGTCGTATGCAGTCCTGATTGTGGCGCTCACCTGCACGGCACCAAACACGCATACGACCATCATTGGCACCAAGGCAGAAGCGACTCTCATCGCTGAAGACGACACGTCTCCATTCGTCCCTCCATTCACGCCTGTCGCGACACTACTGGAGGCGGCCTGCACGATGTTGGGGCGTGAGCGGAAGACGGCCTAACGGTTGGCGGGACCGTAGCCCAGCTTCATGGAGACGGTTGCGAATGGTCCTCGCCGATACCCCAGGAGCAACAGTGTCCCTAATTTGCTGGGAAGTGGCGGTGCGGTCCCCTACGGCACTGCGTAGGATTCTACGGTCTTGGAGTGCATCCGTGCGTCGCTGCGGTCCGGTCCCAGGTCGACGGGCACGTGCAACTTCCTCCGACCACTGGCGACAACATCGATGTACTGTGGAGACCTCACGCCCCACGTGTTGAGCAATTCGGCGGTACGTCCACCCGGCCTCCCGCATGCCCACTATACGCCCTCGCTCAAAGTCCGTCAACTGCACATACGGTTCACGACCACGCTGTCGCGGCATGCTACCAGTGTTAAAGACTGCGATGGAGCTCCGTATGCCACGGCAAACTGGCTGACACTGACGGCGGCGGTGCACAAATGCTGCGCAGCTAGCGCCATTCGACGGCCAACACCGCGGTTCCTGGTGTGTCCGCTGTGCCGTGCGTGTGATCATTGCTTGTACAGCCCTCTTGCAGTGTCCGGAGCAAGTATGGTGGGTCTGACACACCGGTGTCAATGTGTTCTTTTTTCCATTTCCAGGAGTGTAGTTCCACCAAGTCACCACTAGAAAACACTGCTCTGTATCGCAATAACTCAAGATGTAAAGTAATACTACGATACTACAAATATCAGGGAACACCTTATCGCAGATAATACTGTCCTTAAGTATTGTAAGCTCACATTTATTACAATAAATGACATACCTGAAATGTTACCACTCTAATTATTACGTCAGATAGGTAATGCACGTAGTAAGTTCGTCGTATTCATGATTTCCTCTTCAAAGTAACATACCGTATTTATTATTAAACACAAAATGACATTAAAAATTTAAGTTGTACACGAGCAGCTAGTTGAGAATATGTATGAACTTCAAATGACACGACGAACCGTCTCGTTCCGCATATGGATTCAAACCCAGGTCATGCAGACTAAGCAAAGATTTCGTGACTGACGTAAAGTAACAGTCATTCCTGATTAGGCATACAGAGAGTGATATACCTCGATTTCAGACAGTATCAATTGGCAAATACCAACTTTAAATTACATAACGCAAACATTTTTATCGGACGCGAATTCCTACCCAGCACCTATTGTCCCTGTTAACGAACTACGAGAGATGTTAAATATTGTTTCTTAACAAGTAACTTACTTGGAATGCCGTGAGGTAAACCTTTGTGTTGGACAGGGATTGGAACCCAGAGCCTAATAAGATAGATATCGAAGCACAATCAACTGTGACATATCGCATTTTCTTGGCAGTAGCTAGATGTTTTATCTGAAATGACGAGACGAAACATTAATTTTTCCCTTCCTAGGACTCCAACCCGGCACCTATCGCTGTTATATTCTACAGAAAACGAACGTTAAATATGGGTTTGTTGCACCAGCAGCGACATGTGAGCATGCTTGAACTAGAAATAATATGACGAAGAGTTCACTGCTGACTGGGAATAGAGCCCGACACATATCGTTGTTGACTACACACAAAGAGACAACAGCTACCAAATTTTTCTCCACCAGCAGCTCGGAATAACATCTTGAACTTACAGTGATCTCGCAAGTAGTTCTGTGTCTCATTGGGAGTCAAAAACGTCAAATATCGTTAGTGTGGACAACGAATGAAAATACATTAAACATCGAAATTATTATCCACCAGCAGATAGGTGTTCTCATGGTAGATCTTGGTAATACATAATGAAATTTTTAGCGCCGGGCCAGGATTCGAACCCATTCACGCGTAATATGTGGAGATGTTGAGGAATCTGCAGTTTTGAACAAACAACAAATAGTAGCCGAGCTGTATTGTCACGAAGGGAACAAATTCCGCGTTAAGGGCGGTCTGAGTTGCATTCCCAGTTCAGAACCAATTTTATCGACATACAGAAGCTCAGATAAAAGATGGAATAAGTGTCCTGCGATCATACATGGCGTTTGTTTCGTTACTAGAAATAAATAACTAGTATAAGAAAGGCTACTGGTGGTAGAGTTTCTGTATGTCGCCACTCCAGACTTTATTGTGGCTCAACCCAACGTCTACTTGGTAGAGAAGAAATATAATTTCTAAAGTGAATTTCAGACCGCAATACCATTATATCTTCTTTACTTGGTGTAGCCAGAGGAGAAAGGAATCTGTCTCTCCCTATCTAAAATCACTGACCGAAGTTGGAATCGAACACAGACCATAGATATATGAACCTATCATCAGCCCAACAGACCACCAAATCCTCTCCTTACTGGCTCATTTTTCTATCATAACGCCGTTGTGCCACACTGGCTGAGAATTCTGACACACGGGCTCCCCGTATCAATTTGCAGCATGTTCAGTAAATTCATTTACTTGGTTGACCGAATCACCATGAACTAGATGCCTCGGCTACCCAGTGCATACATTCAAATTTATTTTGTAACCACCGAAATAAAATCACGTAACTGCCACCTACACAGAACTGCCAACAGTGTAGGATGCAGAAATTTAAATAGGAAGTGTTCCTTTCCACTTGAGCTACTGAGCGCTATCTGTTTGTTGAAAACGTCGTGCAGTGCAAAAGAAATATAACTGTTTGTCTTTCGTAAGTCATACTGACAACAGTAATGTGCTTATACTGACAACCTGACTGTTCCTTTTACCTGATTTTGTAATCATTTAAATAAAACAACATGACCTTCCAGTGGGAGACATTTTGCCCCACTTTTCCTTCTGTGAACTTTGTCAGTAAGCTTTTTGCCGTCCAGCCAGCGAAATGCGGCAGAGTACGGCCGGTAAACGATTCACAAACCACGATTTAGTGCCGTTAAGACGATTTCATTAAACATTGTCGTAGCTGAAGGAATTTAGTTTCGTCTTAAATCGTCTCAAGCAGCAATGTTCTCAGACATCTTAAATAGGAAAAAGCTTTTATCCAGGTACGCAGGTTGTAATACAAACTTCCCAGAGTTTGTGTCAGGTTGGTCTTTTCGACTGATAGCACTGCGTAAGTATTTTGTCTATGTGGTATCACAATTAGTGTTCCTGTAGCTGTGGGAATCATTGGTTGAAAACGAATTTAACACCAATGAGTATAGTGCTGCTAAATATTCAAAATGATTATCAACCTAAGTCTGAGTTCATCCGCAAACTGAGGCGAATTTATAATATTGAAGTTAGACTGTGTATCCTTGTCTTCCTTGAGTGGTCATTAGAAGGCGTTTACACACACGTATACAATACTATGAGCACTTCGAACGCTATAGTTAACGTTGCTCTCATAAACTACTTTTGTTTTTTAATTCTTCTGTTTCTTCAGCGTGCAATATGTGTTGTAGATACTGTCTTAGAGAAAAAAATTGACCGCCGAGTCGTTCACGTAAGGTGGGCAATACAGTCGTGCTCCTCTCAGAATCCTATGCCCGGCAATATGCTCGTTCTGGCAACATTGTAGACTGCGGCGCTTCCCAGAGGAAGTCTTGACTTCAGTCTTAGTACGTTATTCTTGACTACGACCATAGTCTTGAGGTTTGCCGGTACGGTAGCTCAGCGTGTTCGGTCAGAGAGCCGGTGGGCCTTTGTAATAAAAAGACTGAGTGGCACGATCAACAATCTAACTTGAACAGATGTCATTGTGACTACCGCAACGACCAAACACAACGATCTACAACGAACAAAATAAAAAAATTAAAAAAAAAATTAAAAAATGAGGTAAAACGGAAGACTAGCTAATACGACGTCTGGTAACTAAACACACACGTCAACAAAGTTTTTATCGCCCCTTTCCTCTCGGTGCTGAAGTTATGAGTGTAATTCAAGCTAATCTACAATAGATTTCGCTTTCTGTCACACTGGTAATAACAGTTTGGTCCAACAATGTTTTAGCGAAAGATTTCTTTGCCGACCATCTGCCTCTGAACACCGCATGCGTCTGAGTTCTCTGGGACTCGTTTACTGCCTACCGGCGGGGGCTGAGACACTGCATTGTCTCGCCTTCTGCCGACAACGTCTGCTCCACTCCTCACTCTCCACCATGTAAAATGCTTTAATAATGTTGAGTGGTGACCCATACAATCTGTCTACGATTTGTGTTTCACTCTTGATAGCAAAGGAGGCACAAAACCGTTTTTATTTGATGATTATTTTATTACACTAGAATGCAATACATCAATGTGGCACAGAATTAATTTCATTGTTTCTGATCCAGTGCACTACAATTAAAGCGTCACATTCTGTTCTTTTTCCTTTCACGGGAGGTTCCTCAAATAATTTATTATTGTCATGGATTCATATGTGTTAGTCAAGGCATAGAGAGTAAATGCAATGTAATGTGTTTGATTTCTTTCTTTGATTCTCTATGGTAAGTGGATGCAAAGATTGTGTCAATACCTATCAGAACCTGCTCTATAGCTACTCAGGCAAATTGCTTGTTTTGAGGTCTATACCTTAATTAAGGAGAAGTGAACGCTGTTCACAAGTGATATTTAAAATTTTCAATTGGTTTTAAGGCGACAAAATTGCCCATATTTGAAGCTACCCAGAGAAAAAGTAAGTTGCTAGAGCCGCAGTTAGCAAACGTCTGCAGGGAGTTCCTAATTGCAACTGTGGAAATTTAGCATAGAGGCCCTATAGTAATCAAGAGGTTCATTTCCTTCACACTTATCACCCTGGCATGTGAGTCATGAGTGAAGAACAATACTGAAATTCGTATCACTGATGGTCGATTCGAATTTCTTCAGAGACGCTGGTATTGCGAAGCAGCTTGGCAGTCAGAAAGCCAAGATCTATGACCATTAACACAACTTACTGAGTCGAGCTACCAAAAGGATTTGATGTGTAAAGGTTTTCTTCCGATTTCGATACAGAATTTTTTCTGGAAATTCGCAGCTCCATAAAACATAATCAGAAAAAAACGCTCACATACGCTAGCCCCTACCACGGTTAGAACTGACGACTGATTGAGCTGTCCTGATCCGAGACACGGGCGGTACCGCCGGGCTACGGTCACACTACTGCCTGTACGCCACTCTCATCATGGTATTTGTCTCTCAGCCTCATAATGCATCGTCAAAGATAATAAAACTTGTCACTTATGTGAAGAAGAGCATTTCTTTAGGCAAAAAATTCAATTTTCTCTCTCAGTGTCTTAGTTTACATGAGGATTATCAATCAAGTGAGTTTAGCGAGTCAGTTCAGTACCATACGCGGAAGTGATTGCACTGTCACAGTGTTGCCTAATGTTTGTGACGATGTTGCCAATTCTCAGTTGCGTTAGGAACATCTCTGTAGCGGCAAGCGAGGAGAATCCCTTGCTCGTGTCATAGGAGGATATGGAGAGGAGGCGCGGGGTTTGGTTAATACGGAGCGATTTCTTCTAGCAGTTGCGTCAAGCATTCAGGTGTATAATCTTCCATCACGATTACAGTTTCCTAAAAAATATATACTACTAAAACACTTACCTTGTTACTTTGTGACAAAAGATTATTTCAGTACAATAAAAAGTCTTTGGAAATCACTTATGCCCACCTGTCACAAAAGTAAGATAACAAACACTTTGCACCTCGAAATCGATTGCACCTATGTGCAGTCTTGTGACGTTTAAATAAATCGTCTAAAGGGCACTAAATCGTGGTTTCTGAATCGTTTATCGGCCGTACTCTGCCGCATTTCACTGGTTGGAAGGCAAAAGGCTTACTGCCAAAATTCACAGAAGGAAAAGTGGGGCAAAATGTCTCCCACTGGAAGGTAATGTTGTTTTATTTAAATGATTACAAAATCAGGTAAAACGAACAGTCAGGTTGTCAGTATAAGCACAATACTATTGTCAGTATGATGTTGCACTGCCCAGGGCCTGTAATGATAAAGGACCCATTTAGGTCAGGCATATTGTATACAGAAGTGAGCACCACTAAATTCTAATCCGTATGCATTGCATACACACAGAAATTACTGTTACAGAGTACTTATGGAG
The DNA here is from genome assembly GCF_021461395.2 of Schistocerca americana. Taxonomy (NCBI): domain Eukaryota; kingdom Metazoa; phylum Arthropoda; class Insecta; order Orthoptera; family Acrididae; genus Schistocerca; species Schistocerca americana. The sequence goes on along the minus strand of NC_060125.1, from coordinate 241,147,748 downwards.
CCCAATGAGTGAATTGCGTATTTTCCGGTGAGAAAAAGCACTGGCAAACAGTCTTCGCTAGATTAGGTTACTTAATCTGGTGTCACTCTGAGCTAGAATTTATGGTCAGCGACTAAGTGTAAGGTCAATGAGTCGGATGCGAGTTTTGCAACTGTGAAATACTTTCCTACATTATAGAAGCGAATATTAAATTTGAACTAATATTGCGAAAATTTTCTACTTGGATAGGTTAGCATGAAAATCTTTCTGTTTATTGCAAACGAAAACAATTGATTTTCTAAAACATTGTATGTCACACACAACTTGAAACAGGTCATATCGACCAAATCATATGGAAGAACTGACAGCGACGTATATCGGAAGGCAGTAAGATCTGTTGCCTTTTGGTTTGGCAGTACTCGATAGCCATTTCTAGGCGCGAGTAAATGAAGAAAGGCAGCGCGTTTTTCTTTATCAAGTAAGGTCTTCATCAATTACTTTAGATTCAATGTAATCTACGAGTAATAGCTGATGTATGATATTAACATGAAAAGGATTCCGTAGACAGGGAAAGAACCGTGGTGAGTTCGTATCTCTGTCACAGAATTTCACATCATGCACTTCATCTTTAAATGCATGCTAATTTTTGTGGTGTCACCGCCGGACACCACACTTGCTAGGTGGTAGCCTTTAAATCGGCCGCGGTCCGTTAGTATACGTCGGACCCGCGTGTCGCCACTATCAGTGATTGCAGACCGAGCGCCGCCACACGGCAGGTCTAGAGAGACTTCCTAGCACTCGCCGCAGTTGTACAACCGACTTTGCTAGCGATTGTTCACTGACAAAATACGCTCTCATTTGCCGAGACGATAGTTAGCATAGCCTTCAGCTACGTCATTTGCTACGACCTAGCAAGGTGCCATTATCAGTTGCTATTAATATTGTGAATCTTGTAATGGCAAGACCGACGTTCACCATTAATCGATTAAAGTTAAGTATTCCACCAGCTTCGTCCGTTTTTCTAAAGTCTAAATTCCTTGTCCTGTTCCAGACCTCACGCCAGCCTGCGTGAGCTAAAACGCGTGCCTTTCCGCTTCCTCTAGTTTTCCTGGGTTGGCTCTCCTGCCAATCCACAACAACTGTGTTACTTCAGAATAGAGGTATACCACCCATCTTTCGTGGTTAATTAACAGGGACGAAAGAACACAGACCCAATCAAAATCTAAGTAAGTAGTATTTTACCAATTCGTGTCGATAGAGGCACGCTCGTGTACAGATACTCAGTTTTCTAAAAACAGACTTTCGGCGTAAGGTTTTTGTGGGTAGTTTTATTACATTTCTTATAATACAGCACACAATTTTCGTAAGGTTTCCTTTAGTGTTGTTAAAGCAATAGTAAACATGAGAGAGAAATTAATAATCAACGATATATGCGAATTCTCTGATGTTATCTATAACAGTCTGAAAATGCACATGCGGTTTATTGGCTGGCTCAGAGGGCTATGGGGCTTGACATCTGAATTCATCAGTCCCCTAGATCTTAGAACTACTTAAACCTAACTAACCTAAGGTCATCACACACATCCATGCCCGAGGCAGGATTCGAATCTGCGACCGTAGCGGTCGCACGGTTCCGGATTGTAGCGCCCAGAACCGCTCGGCCACTCCGACCGGTTGCAGTTTATTGATTACATGCATGTAGAAAACTTGTTCCGAGTTAAAACTGTCAAACAAGGTTTGAAGAAGAATAAAATGCCACTACCAGACGACAGCTAATGTAGAAAATACTTTTCCGACGTATTTTGGCACTATGCGCTCTCCCCATACATAATACGAGGGTCGGTCAAAAAGTAATGCCTCCCATTTTTTTTCTACTTAAAGAAATTAAGTTAAGTGAAAAATTTGAATTTGGCGCCATTCCTCAAACCTTCTTCTGCAATCCACTGCAGTAGTAACTTTCTGTGTCAACAGCTGGCAGCACAGCAGAAGTTTGTAAGATGGCCGACATCGATGTTCGTTTGAGACAGCGTTGTGTGATTGAATTCTTGAATGCAGAAGGTGAAACGCCCATACGCATTCATGAAAGACTGAAGAAGGTGTATGGTGTTGTGACAGTGGATGTCAGCACTGTTAGACGATGGGTTCGTCGTTGTAAGGAAGCTGAAGGGCAAACACCGTTGACTGACGAAAAACGGAGTGGCAGGCCGGTGAGTGCAGTGACTCCACACAACATTCAGCAAGTTGATGACATCATTCGTGGTGACCGTCGGGTGACTGCAGATGAAGTGTGTCGCATTATTTCTCTTAGTAAAGGCAGTGTGATCACGATTATTAAACAATTGGGGTACTCAAAAGTTTGTGCACGGTGGGTTCCAAGAATGTTAACCGATCAGAATAAAGAGGCAAGGAAAACAATAGCCTCCCAACACTTGCAGCGCTTCCGTTTGGAGGGAGATGAGTTTCTGAAAAAAATTGTGACCGGGGACGAAACATGGGTGCATTTTTTTGAACCCGAATCAAAGAGGCAGTCAATGGAGTGGCGTCACACAAGCTCGCCGAGGAAGAAAAAATTCAAAACTGTGCGATCGGCAGGGAAAGTTATGGCAACAGTTTTCTGGGATACAGAGGGTGTGATTCTGGTTGATTTTTTGGAGCAGGGATGCACAATAAATTCTGTTCAATACGTCACAACCCTCAACAAACTTAAAGCACGTCTTCAGCGAGTTCGCCCAACAAAATCAATGGCAGATGTTCTTCTTTTGCATGGCAATGCAAGACCACACACCAGTCGTCGCACCTCTGACGAGATTGTCAAAATTGGATGGGAAGTTTTGCCTCATCCCCCATACAGCCCTGACCTGGCACCATCAGACTTCCATCTGTTCGGGCCACTAAAAGAAGCTCATCATGGGATTCATTTTGAAGATGAGGAGGCCGTCAAAACATCCGCGCGTCAATGGCTTAGGAAGCAGAGCTGTGATTTTTACCGTGCTGGGATACATGCCCTTGTTCAAAGATGGACCAAAACTGTAGAGATGGGCGGAGATTACATTGAAAAATGACAAAATGCTCCTCAATGTTGTGGTTTTCAACCTATGTAATTGCATTTAAATTTCCTGACAATTAAACGTAGAAAAAAAAATAGGAGGCATTACTTTTTGACTGACCCTCGTACAAAAGCTTCGAGATGCGTCTGCTGCCTGGTAGTCCATTAAACCTGAAAAGAATAAAATGTCGCAAAAGTTAGCCCTTTTCCCACATGCGACTATTTTGGGTTGAGAAGTGAAGAGAATTATGTTACAAGTTCCATTAGATTGATAACTTTAACAGACAGCAGAATTGCGTTTTAAAAAAATATAGCAGTGAATGTACTCGAATTCGAGACATCTTATCTACCGCGCGCGACACGTAGCTATAACAGCTCCAGAAGTCAGGAACAATTCCTCCAAAACTTCTGCATTCCACAGCGCTGTGGGATAATGCATATGGCCACGTCAAGACTTACGAAAGACAAACAGTTATATTTCTTTTGCACTGCACGACGTTTTCAACAAACAGATAGCGCTCAGTAGCTCAAGTGGAAAGGAACACTTCCTATTTAAATTTCTGCATCCTACACTGTTGGCAGTTCTGTGTAGGTGGCAGTTACGTGATTTTATTTCGGTGGTTACAAAATAAATTTGAATGTATGCACTGGGTAGCCGAGGCATCTAGTTCATGGTGATTCGGTCAACCAAGTAAATGAATTTACTGAACATGCTGCAAATTGATACGGGGAGCCCGTGTGTCAGAATTCTCAGCCAGTGTGGCACAACGGCGTTATGATAGAAAAATGAGCCAGTAAGGAGAGGATTTGGTGGTCTGTTGGGCTGATGATAGGTTCATATATCTATGGTCTGTGTTCGATTCCAACTTCGGTCAGTGATTTTAGATAGGGAGAGACAGATTCCTTTCTCCTCTGGCTACACCAAGTAAAGAAGATATAATGGTATTGCGGTCTGAAATTCACTTTAGAAATGATATTCCTTCTCTACCAAGCAGACGTTAGGTTGAGCCACAAAGTCTGGAGTGGCGACATATAGAAACTCTACCACCAGTAGCCTTTCTTATACTAGTTATTTATTTCTAGTAACGAAACAAACGCTATGTAGGATCGCAGGACACTTATTCCATCTTTTATCTGGGCTTCTGTATGTCGATAAAATTGGTTCTGAACTGGGAATGTAACTCAGACCGCCCTTGGCTCTGAGCACTATGGGACTTAACTACTGAGGTCATCAGTCCCCTAGAACTTATAACTACTTAAACCTAACTAACCTAAGGACATCACACACATCCATGCCCGAGGCAGGATTCGAACCTGCGACCGTAGCGGTCACGCGTTTCCAAACTGAAGCGCTTAGAACCGCACGGCCACACCAGCCGGCAGACCGCCCTTAACGCGAAATTTGTTCCATTCGTGACAATACAGCTCGGCTACTATTTGTTGTTTGTTCAAAACTGCAGATTCCTCAACATCTCCACATATTGCGCGTGAATGGGTTCGAATCCTGGCCCGGCGCTAAAGATTTCATTATGTATTATCAAGATCTACCATGAGAACACCTATCTGCTGGTGGATAATAATTTCGATGTTTAATGTATTTTCATTCGTGTCCACACTAACGATATTTGACGTTTTTGACTCCCAATGAGACACAGAACTACTTGCGAGATCACTGTAAGTTCAAGATGTTATTCCGAGCTGCTGGTGGAGAAAAATTTGGTAGCTGGCGTCTCTTTGTGTGTAGTCAACAACGATATGTGTCGGGCTCTATTCCCAGTCAGCACTGAACTCTTCGTCATATTATTTCTAGTTCAAGCATGCTCACATGTCGCTTCTGGTGCAACAAACCCATATTTAACGTTCGTTTTCTGTAGAATATAACAGCGATAGGTGCCGGGTTGGAGTCCTAGGAAGGAAAAAATTAATGTCTCGTCTCGTCATTTCAGTTAAAACATCTAGCTACTGCCAAGAAAATGCGATATGTCACAGTTGATTGTGCTTCGATATCTATCTTATTAGGTTCTGGGCTCCAATCCCTGTCCAACACAAAGGTTTACCTCACGGCATTCCAAGTAAGTTACTTGTTAAGAAACAATATTTAACATCTCTCGTAGTTCGTTAACAGGGACAATAGGTGCTGGGTAGGAATTCGCGTCCGATAAAAATGTTTGCGTTATGTAATTTAAAGTTGGTATTTGCCAATTGATACTGTCTGAAATCGAGGTATATCACTCTCTGTATGCCTAATCAGGAATGACTGTTACTTTCCGTCAGTCACGAAATCTTTGCTTAGTCTGCATGACCTGGGTTTGAATCCATATGCAGAACGAGACGGTTCGTCGTGTCATTTGAAGTTCATACATATTCTCAACTAGCTGCTCGTGTATAACTTAAATTTTTAATGTCATTTTGTGTTTAATAATAAATACGGTATGTTACTTTGAAGAGGAAATCATGAATACGACGAACTTACTACGTGCATTACCTATCTGACGTAATAATTAGAGTGGTAACATTTCAGGTATGTCATTTATTGTAATAAATGTGAGCTTACAATCCTTAAGGACAGTATTATCTGTGATAAGGTGTTCCCTGATATTTGTAGTGTCGTAGTATTACTTTACATCTTGAGTTATTGCGATACAGAGCAGTGTTTTCTAGTGGTGACTTGTTGGAACTATTTTCAATAGTCTAACGACTGTACCAAGGAGCGATTAGAGGACCTGCTAGACAGCTGCGTTATGTGGGTTGCATGTGAAACTTGAGAAATGCAATTCAGGTCGTTCGGATACTTTTGAGCACGACTGTACATATTGAGACAGTAGAAACTTAAGTTTGTCTTTACAACTGAATATACGGTCCTTAAACCCAGCGCACTGCATGTGGAGTTGCTAGCAGGAAGTCCTCTTCGGTGCCCTGATAGGTTCGAATCCTGCATTCACTGACAATATGGTGAACAGTCTGGTATGGAGCCCCGCAGTCACAGGCTGGATCAGGCAGCTTCTTCCACCTAAAGAGAGCATCCCTGCATCGGCCATGGCCGGTACGGATTATGTCGAGAGTAGTCCAGGTCCTGCGTGGTAGGTCGAAGCCACTTGGAAGTTTAGCACCTGGGAAGATGTTATGCAGGTGAACATCTGTCACTGCTTCCCACAGACCTTTCCATTCTTCAAGAGGTTTGAAATCCTTAGAAACCATGTCAGTAGCATCGCACAGAGTTGGATGGCGTGATTTCAGTCTCTTACGATTTAAAGGAGGCAGGTCGCTATGCACGGGAGATCTTGTTGAATTCTCTTATAAGGGCAGTACATCTGCGTAGATCAGGAGGCATTATACCGGTTAACAATGGGAGGTAACGTTGCTCACGTCCGTAGGTTTAACCTTAAAATACCCTACACGTGCCTCCTGGGTGGTGCTAATTGAGCAACAGTGATTACAGGCAGCCAGGCTATCCATAGGATCTCCTGGCAATGACATGTCAACTAAATAGCAGAAACTAGAAACTGAGTTTAACCAACAAGTAACATAAGCTCGTACCTTCACAGGCAATGGTTCAGCTCTTGTAGAGACAATTGTGTTTCTAGGGAGCTCATCACTAAGCTAACAGTATTTATGTAAGGAGAAATAACATCTTCTCAAGATGTTTCTCTGCTTGTAGAAGAGGACATAAAAATATTTATGGGCTTGTTTTTACTTTTCCTTCCCTTCTTGGGCATTGCCTTTTCGATAATATGTGCCAGATAGTTAATCTTCTTCAGACAACATTCGTCAATTGATTCGTTAGTATGAACACAGTAAAATTGCAGAGTTACTTCACAAACCGACACGCAACAAGAAGAAGAAGTCACGAAGAATGGCGGTCGAGTTTAGGCGTGTTCTGCGCATCTACGTCACACGTTCTCCCACAGCCAATGAGCATTGAGTTAGTGTTCTCGGTGCTCTGCTGTGAATGTCGTAGCAGCCAATGCGAGCATTAAACGTGATCGTAGCGAGTTGTTTAGTGAATTTTTATTCCATTTGTTGTGAGTTGTCACGGCCGACGGTGGTAGTAAGCGGCAACTTATGCACAAGCAAGCGAGAGACATGTACAAGGCATTTTTAAAACACGGAGCTCTCGTATGCGCTTACCAAAACTTATCTTGCAACCGCCAACTATGCAGTACCCGTCCGTGTGTATAGCTGCGCGAACCGCCATCGTGGATCGGACTATAGCACGGAATAATAGTACTCTAGACCATCTTAACATTGCGGTGTGGAATCCAGTGTTTCCACCACACTGTTAGTGTGTCACTGTTGGCCACGCAGTGGGGAAGGAGTAAGGCGCCGCAGCTGCCTGGGGCACGTGGTTCTCTGTCCGTGGAGAGTGTACTCATCACTGAGCATTGGCGAAACGCTCTGCATTCTTATGTGAAGATCGGTTGTAGTTTATTGGTAGAAATGCCCTGAGGTTAATAATATCCAGTCACAACCATTTTACTTTTGTCATAAATATAACACACAGAAGATATAATACCGGGTGATCAAAAGGCAGTATAAATTTGAAAACTTAATAATCCACGGAATAATGTAGATAGAGAGGTAACAATTCACACACATGCTTGGAATGATATGGAGTTTTATTAGAACAAAAAAAAAACCATATTGCTAGACACGTGTAAGATCTCTTCCGCGCGTCGTCTGGAGATGATCGTGTGCTCAGCCGCCCCTTTCGTCATGCTTGGCCTCCCAGGTCCCCAGACCTCAGTCCGTGCGATTATTGGCTTTGGGGTTACCTGAAGTCGCAAGTGTATCGTGATCGACCGACATCTCTAGGGATGCTGAAAGACGACATCCGACGCCAATACCTCACCATAACTCCGGACATGCTTTACAGTGCTGTTCACAACATTGTTCCTCGACTATAGCTATTGTTGAGGAATGATGGTGGACATATTGAGCATTTCCTGCAAAGAACATCATCTTTGCTTTGTCTTACTTTGTTATGTTAATTATTGCTATTCTGATCAGATGAAGCGCCATCTGTTTTTTTCGAATGTACGCATTTTTCGGTTCTAATGAAACCCCATGTCATTCCAAGAATGTGTGTCAATTTGTACCTCTCTATCTACATTATTCCGTGATTTATTCAGTTTTCAAATTTATACTGACTTTTTGGTCACCCGGTACTTGATGACATGTAGGATGTTTACAAAGGTACGTATAGCAAAAAAATGGTTCAAATGGCTCTAAGCACTATGGGACTTAACATCTGAGGTCATCAGTCCCCTAGACTTAGTACTACTTAAACCTAACTAACCTAAGGACATCACACACATCAATGCCCGAGGCAGGATTCGAACCTGCGACCGTAGCTGCAGCGCGGTTCCGGATTGAAGCGCCTAGAACCGCTCGGCCATAAGTATCGTATTTTATGCACAAGTTTGTTTCCTTTGTGCAGTCCTTCTGAATTTTCCTTCCACTTTCCAGCCTTCCCTTTTTTGTTTTGTACTGGCTTTCCCTCTGAGTTACTACTGTTAGCGAAGCTCCTTTAGTGGTGTCACCGCAAGGCACCACACTTGCTAGGTTGTAGGCTTCAAATCGGCCGCGGTCCGTGAGTACACATCGGACCCGCGAGTCACCACTATCGACGCTAGCAGACCGAGCGCTGCCACTCGGCTGGTCTTACGAGACGAGCTAGCGCACTGGCCATTTCTACAGCCGACTTTAATAGGAGTGGTTCACTTGTTATAGATTCAGATATCTCATTTGCAGAGACGCTAGTTAGCACATCCTTCAGTTAAGTCAGTAGCTACTATCTAGCCAGGCGTCACATACAGTTTATGCACTGCCAGTTGATCTATATGTGTGAAGCAATCATAACTGTAAAGCAGTGTTCGCAGTTCAGTCTATAACTGCACTTGTAAATACTATTGTACGAAGTCAAGATCGACGTTCATCGCTGATGCTGAATTAAAGCTAAGTATTTAATTGTATTCCTGTCTACTGACTTCTAATCACCTAAGATGTTCCAGATACATCCCGTCAAGTATAGGTCATTGATCCTCACGTCAGCCTACGTGATCAACGCGTGCAATAATGGCCATCCCTTGTGATCAGACTAAGAGTTAAATTGCGTGACTCAGCCGGGTCACCCTTTTTCCATGAGGCCCATAGTTGTGCCACACACATAACACCTCCTTTATCTAAAGATCTATAATTTTAATGATTATAGTTTTGTTTTATTTGAATAACTTTATTTTCAAACAAAAAACAAAAAGGACGAGTTAGTAGTCAACTGGCTAGCCTTCTTAGAAGACCTCACACTCGTAAAGTAGTGCAGAAGAAGCTGTTTACCAAATCTCCCCCGTCAACCACGAAACATCAGAGCTGCACTCGACATGAACTCAATACACGACTCGTTAATAAATAAAAAACGAAAAATTGAAATGCTTGCTAAATGAAACAAAGTCCGTGCATGAAGTAAACAGTTGCAATTACACGGGTCTGTAGATCGCAAATTCGGGAACAAATTTTAAAAAACAAATATAGTAGCAACCCACCTGCCTCTCAATAATGTACTAGCAAGTCTGTTACTCTCTCCAATGGCGGACTAAATTCCTTGTAGATGTCTGCAGCAGGATGATTTTGCAGCTGGTTTTCACTGTCTTTCTTCAAATTTGAACAGGGTCGTCTTGTGCAGGTGATAACCTAAAATGGTTCAAATGGCTCTGAGCACTATGGGACTTAACATCTGTGGTCATCAGTCCCCTAGAACTTAGAACTAATTAAACCTAACTAACCTAAGGACACCACACACATCCATGCCCGAGGCAGGATTCGAATCTGCGACCGTAGTAGTCGCGCGGTTCCGGACTGAGCGCCTGAACCGCTAGACCACCGCGGCCGGCGGTGATAACCTACATCTCGTAAGTATTTGAAAGTGCTCATACGAGCCTCCGAAACCTTATACCTTTTCCATCAGAAACGATCAGAGTACTTTTATTAAAAGCTATGGCATTGCAGTCCTAATGACACCTACACAAGTAGTAGAAGTGTTAATGAAACTGTTCAACTTAAGACAGTTCGGTCTGTAATATAAGTACGAGTAAAGCGAAGACATATGTACCTACTTTATTTTGGTGATTTAATAATGTCGATTCCGTGAATTTTGTATTTGTTCAATACTGAACTGCCTTTAGCGCTGGAACGTAGATTCAGTGAAAGTGTCATGTATAGAAAAGGGTCCTGTATTAAATATGGCAGAATACCCGCTTACGCAGCCAAAGCCATTTCCTTACGAAGTTTCAAAGCGGCAACAGATCCCAGAACCACGGCGCAATCGTCGTAAAGCAGTTGACCAGAAATAGTGCAACGCTGCAACTTCAGCAGAAAGTGTCAACAGGTACCTGAAATAAAATAGACTGTCCTTTTATACCGTACGTCGGTCGTTGGAGAATAATAAATCAGTGTCATCAAGGAGCAGTGTATTAAGAAATGATAGTAGCAGTGTGTAATCTTGCTAGGTACTAGGCACTATAAATATCACATTCAATAAACAAGAATAATGTTACAAGCTGCTGATAAATATTTACTAACTATCGATTTCGGTCATCTGATCATCTTCGAGCAAAATGGTAAAGGTGTCATCAACCCGAAATTTTGTTTGAACACCACAATACCTTACTAGGTTTGTTGCTAGTGGAAGGTCAGCAACATTATACATCGTTGTCCTGAGCACTTTATCTTTGTATCTATTGTTGTGTAATATCGTTGACCACCTTGTTGTTATAGTTACGTAAATAAACACTTAGTTAAAGTGATCGACTTGTGCTTCTTACTTCCTAGACGACGACATTTTCTGGTACCGAAACCCGGGAACTGAAAGTTTATGGGCTGTCACTGGACGATACACGCCACAGTCGGAGGACGGAGCTGCTACAACCTTAAAAAGGTATGACATGAGCGCACGCAGTAGAGTAGGAGCATTATACATCACAGTGTACTGACACCCCCCTTTGCTCTTGTGACTGAGAAGAAAATAATCACGGCCCGCGGAGCCTGCTGTTGCTGTTAGAAAAACACTAGGAAGTGTTTTGTCTAGCCAAGAAAAGATCATATGGTTGTGCGTATTTAATTTAAAATTGCTTGTCAGTTGTTACACGCTGTGAATACTAGCGCCTCCGTACAGCAGCAAGTTGCTACACGTAGTCAATCTTTGCCTACTTGAAACAGTCATCAGTCTAACACATACAGTCACGACACTTTCCGGTGCGAAAGTTGTTACCATTTGGCAGCCGGAGCGACACTAGCGCTCCAAGCGGTGAGAAAGCAGACAGTCACGTGCGTGGTAAGGGTAGTGTTTGATTTTAATTATATTATATTTACTTAAAGAATAGTTATTATGTTTTTGCGTTCCATGCGTTAATAAGTTACCAAGAGACATGAATTATCGTGAAATACCTTTAAAAACTGCCGAATCACACTGAATCTATGACATGAGCTACAACTCGTTCATGAAGAAATACTTTCAACCATGTCTTTATTGGCAGCTCATTCCGCCGAAGGCAGGAGAATGCAAACACATTTCATTCATGGGAAGTATATATTTCTGTTGTTGTCGTTATCATAGACCCTTTCCTTGAGATTTAAAAACTTATTATGGAATCCAGTGACTGGCTGTTTCTTACTGTTCACTGGACTTTCCACTACACGAATTTTTTACAGTTTTGTAAATGTAATTACTTTTTGATTCGGAAGTGAATGTGTTGCCTTGTGTTGCTGAAACTTAGAAATAGTTGTGGGATTGATTTCTTCTCTGTTGGGAAACAGTTTTATTGCTTTTGACGATTTATTACATGTACGTGGTGGCTTATTTGACACGTAAAATACACTCCATATAGGTTTCCCACGTTACAGACTTAATGATCTGGCTGAAAGCGTAGCGAACAAAATTACTTTACTTTGTTGGATAGATTTGCGACGTGTTTCTCCAAAAGGTCCACTCTTTCTGGTGTTTACTCGCAGATTTTTGTTATTAAAGGAAAACGACATTATTCAGTAAATGTCTGTACGTTACAAGAAAATCGTAAATGAACTGTCCTGTAATGCACCGTTTCGTAACTCCCAGAGTCCTTAGGAAACTAAAGAAAGACAAACGTGGTATAATTTTTTAGTTATTGTCGCTTTTTATGTCAGTACATAGACTCCCGACTGTAAAAAGTATGTTATAAACCAATATTAACGTTGGTATTTGCACTCATCCGATATTGTACTTAGAAGTGTCGATTGCTGGCCGCTTGGGGCGTTGCTATCGCTGTGGGTAACAAAAATGAGGTGTAGTGTCGCGCGCGACTGTTATGTTTGATTGTGCAGTCACTATGTTTAAATGCGACACATCTTCCGTAAGACGAAAACCGAATCACGGAAACAGTTTTTATTTGTCATGGAAACATGCAAAGATCTGAAACAGATTTGCTAGCCCAGTTAAATATGGAGCCTGGAAAACAGCGGTTCCAATTTCTGATTTTGTCAGCACAAACGCTATTTCGCTGCAGTTAAATATTAGAGGTGGACTGTTAAATGCTCTCTGTTTGTCCTTCACTGCACAATAACTTACCCCGTCCATATTAATTGAATATTTTGAAAACAGGAGGTAACCTGACAACGCAAGCACATTTCAAATACGGTTGTGCGTTTACAAGTGAACGAAAATCAATTGTGGAAGTGGAAAACCGGCATCTAGAAACGGATTTCCGGAATTGATTTTGGAGTGTTTATATGGCCACTCAGAAACGGTATTGTGAAAACGGTTTACGAAATTCGGTTTTGGTAGTCCGAAGTAAATATAGTGTGAGGAATATTCTGACGGAGCGCGTAGCATATTATTTGAAAGCTAAGAGCAACTATGCCTTTTGAAGAGTTACGAGGTTTTAGAAGAAAACAATCTCGTCAGAGATGTCTGATCACATGTCTAGTATCCTCGTTTGAAAAATTTTCAGGTGACAGACCGCTAGAGGACATTAAATATCGCAAGGAACGCTTGGAAGAAGAGTTGTCACTATTGTCGTATCTTGACGACACTTTACGCAGTCATATTTCGGACAAGAAGTGTAACACGGACTTAGTTTTTGCGACATCTTGACAAGAGAATTTTTTTTTTTTTTAATTTGTGGTAAGGTCTTATGGGACCAAACTGCTGGGGTCATTGGTCCCTAAGCCTACACACTACTTAATCTAACTTAAACTAACTTACGCTAAGGAAAACACACACACCTACGCCCGAGGGAGGACTCGAACCTCCGAAGGGGGGAGCCGTCTTCACAAGGCTAATGACGTTAATTTTCAAGCCCGCGAGAGTACTGAGAAAAAATTGTCTACTCCTACCGTGACATCATGTACCACTGATCCAGTCTTTTGTGTGGTTCAGATTCCTACGTCAATTAAGCTGCCGTCTATTAAGCTGGAGCCGTTCTCTGGAGACACTGAGAGCTGGCCCAGATTCTGGGAACAGTTTTAAAGCTGTATCGCCAGGTATACTTCCGTTTCTATTGCTAGTAAACACATTCGATAGGAATGATCCCGTGTTTACTTTTACTAAACGCGTGTTCCTATGAGGATATCTCATAGATGAGACCAAACAACTAGTCAACGGAACGGTAGTGACTGCTTCTGCTTACTAAGATATTCAGCAAATTCTTCAGGCAAGACATTGCGACCGCAGCTCCATAGTACAGGTCCACTTAGACTATTTACAAGAACTGTGACCTGTTCGAATTGAATGTCCTGAAACTCTTAGTACGACAATGGTATAATGTAATAAAAGCACCCCAGCTCTAAAAACCTTGGGTGAGGATGTAAACGGCTGTGGTGAAGGTTCTCATGCCAAGCATTTTGCACGTTTTCCCCGCAGACAATTGCTAGCACTTGAGAGTCCACGTCAAGAGGAAGAAACTATCCGAAGGAGATGTATTACGTTTAATGAAGTATTAAAGGGAAGAAGTCGACTGTTCGGGCACATTAACTCCTGCCGCAATCCATGCTTGACGTTAACTCCGCCGGCCGATGTGGCCGAGCGGTTCTAGGCTCTTCAAACTGGAAGCGCGCGACCGCTACGGTCGCAGGTTCGAATCCTGCCTCGGGAATGGATGTGTGTGATGTCCTTAGATTAGTTAGGTTTAAGTAGTTCTAAGATATAGGGGACTGATGACCTCAGATGTTAAGTCCCATAGTGCTCAGAGGCATCTGAACCATCTGAACGTTAACTCCAAGAAAGGTTGTTCGAAACACAAGACCAAACATACCGTGATGCTTTGCTCAGTTTTTTTTTTTTTAATTTAGCAATCACTAGGTATATATAATACTGCAAGACGGTGAAGGACCCCGCCATAGCGTGTCATGATACTGAGATCGAGAAATCGGTGTTCTCTTTATCCCAGCCAAGGCCATGCCGTCGAAGACTGAAGAAATGAATGTTACTACAAAGTCATCGCTGATCAGTTGGTGATGAATCGAACTAACCTAAACCATCCTGCAAACTCACTGATTCTCTCAGCGTCCCCGTTAATAGTTCAGAGGGCAATGTCGTCAGGGCACGCTCAAGTTTTACGCATCTTCAGACGGCACGCGTGTTTGTATTAAGGCCAACTCACGCGTTGTATTTCTGATACAGATACCGAGTTCACGTTCATCTGCCGAAATCTGAGAGATAGTCTAAACCTATAGATTACAGATACTGGCCCTCAGTAAGTAAATGTATCTGAATCTTCTTTAACGTCCATGCCTCACAGATTTGTGCGTTTCTAGCTAAGTAGCGCAAGTAAGAACGCTCATGTTAGTCTCAGTTCTTTCGAGAGTTTACCTAGGTTCACGAAACATCCTACTGTACCCAAAGGCGTCAAGAAAAAACGAAACCACGAACAGGTTGAGCCAGATTACCTCGAACTCTGTCCTCGTTACCCGGGGTAGAAGAGATATTACCAGGCCAGTCCAGCTGGTCGTCCCTCTAGAAATCGACTCGGGTGGGGATGGTGCGAAAGATCAGCGAGGTTGTACATCGTTGTCCTGATCACTTAATCTATGTACCTATGTTTCTGTAACGTCGTTGACAGCCTTGCTCTTATAGATACGCCAATAAACGGTCTGTTACAGTGATCGGATTGTAGTTACTAAGGAGACGCCCTTACGAAAAAAAGTGAAGCCATACTGATGAGTCTTAGCGAAGCGTTTGTACTGTAGTTCTGCTTTTCGATTTCACTTAAAACGGGACTAAAAAGTTCTACTGTTTTGTCGCAACGTACGGCACGCTCGACGAGTGAGAACTAACGTTTTAAACTGTCTCGTAATGGATATTCATCCATGAAGTTATATATCTTCAAAATAGGTTTTCAGAACTGTTTGTTAGTGCAACGCATTAACACTGAGAGGGTAGGTTCAGCACAGGGAGAAGCAGACTTCCAAGACTTCGATGGCGAACAGGTTTCAATTGGCGTCTATGACCAACACAGATAATTCCTTCTCCTCTTTATCGTAACCTCCTTGGTATTTCTTCCCTTTCTCATCCCGACGGCGACAGTCCTATTGGGAAAGTGAGGAAGGAAGGTCTGGATTTACCGTGCTATCGACATCGAGGTCGTCATAAACGGAGCAGAAGAATGAGGAGGGAAATCCGCCGTGTCCTTTCAACGGAATTAGTCTGGCATTTGGCTGGACTGATTTGGGGAAATCACGAAAAACTTAAGGCTGGATTACCGGACGCGGATTTGAACTGTCGTTCTCCCGACTACGAGCCCAGTGCGCTAATCACTGCGCCACCTCGCTCAGAGGTCCTATCGGGGTGGTATGGTGCTGTTTCTCTCCTACCCTTGAACTGACTTATCCAGCCAATTATGGGTGGACCTACACTTTAATGTCGATTCGGAAGTAAGGTACAATTCGGTATTTTGGTACCACTCAGTTATTTGGGACGGCCTGTATGGAGATTTTGAGACTCTGGATTTAACTGAAAGAAAAATCATCTTGTGTCACTACCGTCAGCAGTAAAATTGGCTGTTCAGCCAGCAGTAAAATACGTTGGTGTAGTTAACTGATCTGACAAGAGCCAGTGTTTCTTTTTCTTCCAAAAGGCGTTTGGCTCAGTGCCACACTTATGCTTATTGTCGAAAGTACTGTCATATGGGGTATCAAGCGAGAGTTGTGACATTGAAGCTTTCCTTGTGGGGAGGACGCAGCATATTATCTTCGTCGGAAAGTCATCGGCAGATGCTGAAGTAACTTTTGGTGGGCCGCAGGGAAATGTACTGGGACCCTTGATGTTCGTGTTGCATATTAATGACCTTGTAGACAATATTAATGGTAACCTCAGTCATTTCGCGCATGATACTAATATCTCTAATGAAGTACTGTCTGAGTAAAGGTGCACAGATATTCGTTCAGATCTCGATAAGATTTCATAGTATTGCAAGATTGGCAACTCGTCACGAGTGTTCATAAAAGTAAAACCGTGGAGTTCACAAAACGAAAAAAAAAATGGTATCCTTCGATCACGATACCAATGAGTCACAGTTGCACTCGTTTACCTCTTACAAACACCTGCATGTGTGACAGTTTGTAGGGATACGAAATGGAAAGATCACATAGTCTCAGTCGTACGTAACGCTGGGGTCAGACTGCACTTCATTGGCACAGTACTAGCCAAATGCAGGCAGTCCACAAAGGAGACTGCATATGAAACACCTGTGCGACGCCCGCATCTCGTGGTCGTGCGGTAGCGTTCTCGCTTCCCACGCCCGGGTTCCCGAGTTCGATTCCCGGCGGGGTCAGGGATTTTCTCTACCTCGTGATGGCTGGGTGTTGTGTGCTGTCCTTAGGTTAGTTAGGTTTAAGTAGTTCTAAGTTCTAGGGGACTTATGACCACAGCAGTTGAGTCCCATAGTGCTCAGAGCCATTTGAACCATTTGAACCTGTGCGACACACCCTAGAAAACTGCTGGTCTGTGGGACCCATACCAAACAGAAATAAAAGGGAGGGCATATAGAAGTGGAGCACAAAATGTCAGTTTTGTTTGACTCATGGGGGAGTGTCACAAAGATGCCGAAAGAACTGAATTGACAAACGCTTGAAAATAGACGCGAACTATCCCGAGAAAGCTTCCTTAGAAAGCTTCTAAATCAGGCGTAGAGTGATGAATTTAGGAACATATTATAACTCACTGTATCTCACTGGGAATTTAAGGAGATGGGACCTGGATAAATTTAAAGAACCAGAGGTTGTAGAGAGTTTCAGGGAGAGCATTAGGGAACGACTGACAAGAATGGGGGAAAGAAATACAGTAGAAGAAGAATGGGTAGCTTTGAGAGATGAAAGAGTGAAAGCAGCAGAGGATCAAGTAAGTAAAAAGACGAGGGTTAATAGAAATCCTTCGGTAACAGGAGAGATATTGAATTTAATTGATGAAAGGAGAAAAAAACAAAAATGCAGTAAAAGAAGCAGGTAAAAAGGAATACAAACATCTCAAAAATGAGATCGACAGGAAGTGCAAAGTGGTTAAGCAGGGTTGGCTACAGGACAAATGTAAGGATGTAGAAACATGTATCATTAGGGGTAAGATAGATACTGCCTACAGAAAAATTAAAGAGACCTTTGGAGAAAAAAGAACCACTTGCATTAATATCAAGAGCTCAGATGGAAACCCAGTTCTAAGCAAAGAAGGGAAAGCAGAAAGGTGGAAGGAGTATATAGAGGGTCCATACAAGGGCGATGTTCTTGAGGACAATGTTATGGAAATGGAAGAGGAGGTAGAAGAAGATGAAATGGGAGATATGATACTGCGTGAAGAGTTTGACAGAGCACTGAAAGACATAAGTCTAAACAAGGCCCCGGGAGTAGACAACATTTCAGTAGAACTACTGATAGCCTTGGGAGAGCCAGCCCTGACAAAACTCTACCATCTGGTGAGCAAGATGTATAAGGCAGGCGAAATACCCTCAGACTTCAAGAAGGATATAATCATTTTGACAATGTTGATTGGAATACTCTCTTTCATATTCTGAAGGTGGCAGAGGTAAAATACAGGGAGTGAAAGGCTATTTACAATTTGTGCAGAAACCAGATGGCAGTTATAAGAGTCGAGGGGCATGAAAGGGAAGCAGTGGTTGGGAAGGGAGTGAGACAGGGTTGTAGCCTATCCCCGATGTTATTCAATCTGTATATTGAGCAAGCAGTAAAGGAAACAAAAGAAAAGTTCGGAGTACGAATTAAAATCCACGGAGGAGAAACAAAAACTTTGAGGTTCGCCGATGACATTGTAATTCTGTCAGAGACAGCAAAGAACTTGGAAGAGCAGTTGAACGGAATGGACAGTGTCTTGTAAGGAGGGTATAAGATGAACATCAACAAAAGCAAAACGAGGATAATGGAATGTAGTCGAATTAAGTCGGGCGATGCTGAGGGAATTAGATTAGGAAATGAGACACTTAAAGTAGTAAAGGAGTTTTGCTATTTGGGGATCAAAATATCTGATGATGGTCGAAGTAGAGAGAATGTAAAATGTAGACTGGCAATGGTAAGGAAAGCGTTTCTGAAGAAGAGAAATTTGTTAACATCGAGTATATATTTAAGTGTCAGGAAGCCGTTTCTGAAAGTATTTGTATGGAGTGTAGCCATGTATGGAAGTGAAACATGGACGATAAATAGTTTAGACAAGAAGAGAATAGAAGCTTTCGAAATGTCGTGCTACAGAAGAATGCTGAAGATTAGATGGGTAGATCACATAACTAATGAGGAGGTATTGAACAGAATTGAGGAGAAGGGAAATTTGTGGCACAACTTGACTAGGAGAAGGGATCGGTTGGTAGGACATAGTCTGAGGCATCAAGGGATCAGCAATTTAGTATTGGAGGGCAGCGTGGAGGGCAAAAATCGTAGAGGGAGACGAAGAGATGAATTCACTAAACAGATTCAGGCGGATGTATGCTTCAGTAGGTACTGGGAGATGAAGAAGCTTGCACAGGATAGAGTAGCATGGAGAGCTGCATCAGACCAGTCTCTGGATTGAAGACCACAACAACAATATCTCACTGCCCTCACCTCTTAGCGGCTTGTAAGCAATCATCCATCCCACGCTGTGTAAGTGAGTACACTGAGAAAAAGCCCTAATAACTGATATAATGGGGAGTGCATGAATTTCACTGTGATTTGCAGGTTATAGATGTAGTTTTCATATTTAAACTGCGTCGTGCGATGCAGATGACTGCCCCATGGCCAAGATAAGGAAGCCTGGTTTTAATTTTTGATGTTTATGGGCGGATATGTGAGGATCAGAACCTAAGCCCTTATCAAATCACAAAGCGGATCGTCAGGCTTAACGGTCCGTTGCAAAAGTTGCGTGCCTTCAGCTGCATGTTAGTATTCTCCGTGTAACACACGGCTGGAGCAGGGGCCGCGTGGGGAGCGCAGGCAGCACGGACAGCAAGCAAATGAACTCCCTCCCCTCTTTCGCTGTTCCGCTAAATATAGATCCCGCAACTTCAAGGCACTGCCGGAATTCTGAATGGTAAAGTCTACTTGAGGACAAGTGCGTATAGACATAACGTCATGCAATTTACTGTAGCCTTTGAAAGCTTCACATATTCCGAATGACATTCGAGTTCTCTTCGTCCACCTTGTAAACCGCTACCTATTCCCAGTCCTCAATAAAATTGCATTAGTTGCCAAGCTGAAAGGAAAAACATCCTTTATTAAGGGGTTCGAGTTCCTTCAGGAGGTAGCAATTTTTTGACGCAGAAATACACTACTGGCCATTAAAATTGCTACGCCATGAAGATGACGTGCTACAGACGCGAAATTTAACCGACAGGAAGATGATGCTGTAATATGCAAATGATTAGCTTTTCAGAGCATTCACACAAGGTTGGCGCCGGTGGCGACACCTACAACGTGCTCACATGAGGAAAGTTTCCAACCGATTTCTCATACACAAACAGCAGTTGATCGGCGTTGCCTGGTGAAACGTTGCTGTGATGCCTCGTGTAAGAAGGAGAAATGCGTACCATCACATTTCTGACTTTGATAAAGGTCGGATTGTAGCCTATCGCGATTGCGGTTTATCGTACCGCGACATTGCTGTTCGCGTTGGTCGAGATCCAATTACTGTTAGCAGAATATGGAATCGGTGGGTTCAGGAGGGTAATACGGAACGCCGTGCTGGATCCCAACGGCCTCGTATCACTAGCAGTCGAGTTGACAGGCATCTTACAGGCATCTTATCCTCATGGCTGTAACGGACCGAGCAGCCACGTCTCGATCCCTGAGTCAACAGATGGGGACGTTTGCAAGACGACAACCATTTGCATGAACAGTTCGACGACGTTTGCAGCAGCATGGACTATCAGCTCGGAGACCATGGCTGCGGTTACCCTTGACGCTACATCACAGACAGGAGCGCCTACGATGGTGTACTCAACGACGAACCTGGGTACACGAATGGCAATACGTCATTTTTTCGGATGAATCCAGGTTCTGTTTACAGCATCATGATGGCGTCATCGCGGTGAACGCACATTGGAAGCGTGTATTCGTCATCGCCATACTGGCGTATCACTCGGCGTGATGGAATGGGGTGCCATTGGTTACACGTCTCGGTCACCTCTTGTTCGCATTGACGGCACTTTGAACAGTGGACGTTACATTTCAGATGTGTTACGACCCGTGGCTCTGCCCTTCATTCGATCCCTGCGAAACCCTACATTTCAGCAGGATAATGCACGACTGCATGTTACAGGTCCTGTACGGACCTTTCTGGATACAGAAAACGTTCGACTGCTGCCATGGCCAGCACATTCTCCAGATCTCTCGCCAATTGAAAACGTCTGGTCAATGGTGGCCGAGCAACTGGCTCGTCACAATACGCCAATCACTACTCTTGATGAACTGTGGTATCGTGTTGAAGCTGCATAGGCAGCTGTACCTGTACACGCCATCCATGCTCTGTTTGACTCAATGCCCAGGCGTATCAAGGGCGTTATTACGGCCAGAGGTGGTTGTTCTGGGTACTGATTTCCCAGGATTTGTGCACCCAAATTGCGTGAAAATGTAATCACATGTCAGTTCTAGTATAATATATTTGTCCAATAAATACCCGTTTATCATCTGCATTTCTTCTTGGTGTAGCAATTTTAATGGCCAGTTGTGTATCTACATTTGCAACTACATCATCTGTAATTCGCAAACGACCTTTGGTGTGTGGCGGAGGAAACACTGTACCTCCTTGTCGCATACTTCCTTTTCTGTTTCAGGCGCGATTGGGGCTATGCGCACAATACATAGTAATCCTTAAATTTTTTCCTATTTTTAGTCTCATTAAAACGATTAAACTGCTGCAAATGAAACGAGCAGCAATAGTGCTACACCGCTCCGTTGCCGCATCAAAGAAGCCGCAATAATGGGTGGAGGCTGTCGTCGGAATGGCCACGGTGCTGAACTGGTTGGTCGGAAGTGCCACGGTACCTGCAGCCCACGAAACGATCGGAAACGCTACGGTCGAGAAGTCAACGGAGCCACTAACCTACACAGTGTGGCGTCTCCCTTATTAGAAAAGGGAGGATAGAACTCAAAATAAAAGTTCACGTTTTTATGCAGTCTGACTAGGATGAGCCGCCGCTGTTGAGAGCTAAAATGAAAATCACATGGATACTTAATTTAAGGGGCTCCGGAACGCCCTATACTTGCAATGTTAAAATAACGCTTATAAATTACATCTTTCCTCACAAAGTATTTGAGGTAGGAAGTTGAACTTTTTACAGATTATTTATTGGAATATGGGCTACAACTTAACACAGGGATTTTACAAAATTTTAGTTCAGTTATTAAAGATGATTTTTTTTCAATTGTAATGAAAATTCACAACATTTTTTTGCAATTTTTTATTTATATATTCAAAAATATACAGTTTTTTGGAAAAAGGCTGTGTTAAATTATGCAGAAGGTACTGTGTAACATTTACTGAAAGTTTGAAACAAATATGTTTGGAAGATCCTTAGAAAACATGGAATTAGTATGAGAAAATAAAAGTTTTGGGAATCGAGCGACAAAGATTGGATTAACTTTTTAGTGCATTCCAGGTCCATAGGATGGATTATCTTCATCCTCTGCAAACTCCTCCTCCAGCTTCCTCTTGTTCCTCCTCCTGTTTACTTCTGCTTGTATTTCTAGACTCTTTACAGCCCTGTCTGCAGCCCGAAGGCGTTCCTTGTCTAAAGCAAGCATCGCTCGTACCATGTTAGAACCGATCTTCATTCCCATATTTCTAAATACCTTGCACCTTACAATGTTGCCATCATTTAAAGTCGCAACAGCATCATACACACCAAAGTGAAGTGTTTCAATTCCAACAAGTACAGTCTTGGGGATTCTCGACCATATAACACTATTTACACTTTCATTGGGGTTTTGAGTTTTTCCGTGAATACACTTTTTCAACAGTTCAGGTGCTGCTAAGTCTCTGAAAATAGGTTTTATCACCTCCATTATTGCATGAGGCAGACTATGCTTATGAGTGTACACTTCACCAGTTAGCAATCCTTTGTTATATTTACACCAACTGTCTTCTTCTTTGGGACACAAGCTATGTTGGGGATTTTCATCGGTTGAAGAAGTATGAAAAAAAAAGAGCCCAAACAGCCTTCTTCATTTCGTCGACACTTTGTGTATTTTGCCTAATAGCCATTCCATAATAGTTCTGTATTTTGTCAATTACACTGTCAGTTAACCGTCCCTTCCCATCCGACCCTTTACCATCACTGAGTTTTTGTTTTTTGTACGAAGCTTTCAGTCGCCGAAGTCTTGTTCCCATTCGCTTCTGTATGTGTCCAATACACTCAAATTTCTGCACTACAACATCATCACCATA
The DNA here is from genome assembly GCF_021461395.2 of Schistocerca americana. NCBI lineage: Eukaryota > Metazoa > Arthropoda > Insecta > Orthoptera > Acrididae > Schistocerca > Schistocerca americana. Next base: position 241,124,841 of record NC_060125.1, on the reverse strand, counting down.
GGGCTTCAGTCCTTGAACATGTTTGAAACTTTTAGAATCACCGTCACCAAGGTAATTAACATATCGCACTTTATCACACGCCTCAGAACGCTGGAATATACTGGCAACACCAGCCACTTCCATTCCTCCACTACTGTCACTATAGTTAGCTTTGCAATTATTTTCATGTGTACCTTTATATTTTTGTGGACATCTACAATACTTTGATATTACTGCTACATCTAAAACTTTCCCTGTATACATACTGGTGGCAGATACTACACCATGAAGAGATGTGTGTCCCCGTTTATGCCAGGTACCATCGAACGCTGCAGTCAAATCTCTCTTACCATTATTTTCCATTACTGCCTCTTCCACAGCGTTCTTCATAGATTCTATACAGACATCTTCTACTTTAGACCCTATTAATTTATTATAGGTCGTAAACTTGGTTGGGGGATTTGGAAGATTCATGATGCCACAGAAAATTGCACCTGCAGTAGCACCCTTACCAACTGAACGCAAGGAATAAACAAATCTAATGTTGTGTTCGTAGATTTTGCTACCATTTTCTTCAGTTGCAGTTACTGCAACACTGTTCCAAAAGGTGGTCATGTATGAACACTTATCACATTTCAGTTGTATTTCACTAGCAAGTCCTACGTGCTTTATTATGGAGAGTTCCAGACCAACTTCACTACAATGAATACATCTTACACAGTTTGAAAAAATTCCTTTGAGAACCGACATATCAAATATTTCATTCACATCCGATTGGCCCATAAAACATTCATAGTTTTCACTCATTGAACCAAGCTTCTTCTGTGAAGTATTTTCTTTCCCACTTTGACTGCTATGGGCAGGTGTACTTGAGAGGTTAGGTTCACTCACTTGGTAAACGTCTTTATTGTTTACAGTAATAACACATACCTTTGGCTTTCCAACATTTCTCCTTTTCTTAAAAGCCTTCAGAGGATTTCTAATAACTTTACTTTTACTCATTATTATACTTCAACAAAACAGAGATTCAAGAAACAGAATTAATTACGAATATTTTCGAGATAACGACAGAGTAAATAAACATGAAACAATCGACAATCACACCAGCGATATATATTGAACCATCACAGGTTAGCCACAACACATACTTTATCTCACATCACTAAAATGTACCTGATGAACACGGACGTTAATAATAACACCGTTTGACAGCAGTTTAACAGCGCCACAGTGGGTCACGCCCATGTAGAACACATTTCAAAAAAAATTTAAAAATAGTTGTAGTCTTCGGAATTGAATAAATTATATATCTATTAAAAGGTAATAGTCTGCAGATTCAGAAAACGCAAAATAGTAAAAATTGAACTTTTCATGATTTTGAGCCTTTCCGGAGCCCCTTAACAGCATAAAAATCTTGACTATGACCCTAGAAAACGCATGTAGCTCTCATAATACTAACCACTGAGGTATGGATAAAGTCAGAGAATACTAAATGATAAAACTAAGAATAAGCAACTGCAGAAACTCCACGCAATAGTTAATAAAAAACAAGAAACTGCACACTCTGCACTTAATCCACACATCTACACATATTAGAAAAATATATGTACGTGTGTCTGCACATAGGCTCCACATATCCTCCTAAACAACTGCACTAGTTTCAGCCACACTTGGATTACGTATCACTTACTGTCTGGAAAGTATCGCTGCGAGGGTATGAACCATCTATCAAAGAAGTGGGTGTCAAAAAGACGTGTAGCCAATGACGAGCAAATAACCAGACTTTATTCACCCAGTATTTGAGAATGAAAACACTTAGTGACTTGCAACAAAATTTACATATAATTTTAAACCTTTACGAAGCTTTTTCTCCCTGTCGACCGCCACAAGACGATAAAGGAAAAATGATTTATCACTTACTACATTTTCGGTGATCATGCAGTAAAATTGCCGCAACAGGCATGGTGTTTTAATTTAATAATTCTTTAATCCTAACTGTATTCGCGAGACATTTTGCACACAGTATTTGCTTATACCGCTAAATGTACCAGCAAAATTATGTCATTGTACGGCGCTTACTTCAGGAGATACGACGGAATAAACACGAAAACGCGTGAAAAACTACCACATCGTGTATGACTGTAAACGGAAGCTTCCGCGGCCGTTGTCACAGTCAATAAAATTCTTCTGAGTTTGAGGCCGCATTGTCAACTATAAAATTCCGACGTTTCGGCGACTATTGCAAGACTCTTTCCTCAGGGTGTGCTGCTAACTGCTGAATGAACACTAGTTTCGTTACTTAGATACTATTATGAAGGAGTGCTGTCATTGGATGTGAGGGTGAGGAGAAAGTGTATTTCGTGTTCTTTTACTGGTCTTTGGATTGTGTATTGTCACTGGCGGAAATAGACGTTTTCCTTTGGAGTTTCCTTTAGTGCTTGCCATTGGTGGAAATCGGCGAATAGGACACTGAGCGCGACTGCAGCGTAGCGCTGTTTACTAACTGCCTAGTATCGCTAGGGCGCGTCAGCACTCTGTACCCTCCGCCGTGGCCTGTTGCTTTGCGAGAGCTATCCTTCCACGAAGTTGTCACTGCTGGCAACCAAGACGTTGCAAGTCGGTACCCGTCTTCTCTATTCATGTTGTCGGGTCGCTTGGCTATTTCCATAGCCTCTCTAATCTTCCTCTTCAAACTAAACGGCTGTTTCGGCAGTAAGCGGGAGTTTATGAAATCGGGTGCGAATGTGGACTGGTGTATGTAGGTGAGACTGGGTGTTGTAGCACCTCGGTTCAGTTTACAGTGGTAAAAGCTATAGAAAGAATAATTTAAAATTAAGAATAGAATTTTTAGAGGGGAAAATAATGTAGAATCAGAGTTCGGTAATTGCAGATCAAAATTATAGTACAGGGTGATTCAAAAAGAATACCACAACTTTAAAAATGTGTATTTAATGAAAGAAACATAATATAACCTTCTGTTATACATCATTATAAAGAGTATTTAAAAAGGTTTTTTTTCACTCAAAAACAAGTTCAGAGATGTTCAATATGGTCCGCTCCAGACACACGAGCAATATCAACCCGATACTCCAACTCGTTCCACACTCTCTGTAGCATATCAGGCGTAACAGTTTGGATAGCTGCTGTTATTTCTCGTTTCAAATCATCAATGGTGGCTGGGAGAGGTGGCCGAAAGACCATATCCTTAACATACCCCCATAAGAAAAAATCGCAGGGGGTAAGATCAGGGCTTGTTGGAGGCCAGTGATGAAGTGCTCTGTGACGGGCTGCCCGGCGGCCGATCCATCGCCTCGGGTAGTTGACGTTCAGGTAGTTACGGACAGATAAGTGCCAATGTGGTGGCGCTCCATCCTGCTGAAATATGAATTGTTGTGCTTCTTGTTCGAGCTGAGGGAACAGCCAATTCTCTAACATCTCCAGATACTGTAGTCCAGTTACAGTAGCACCTTCGAAGAAAAAGAGACCAAAAACTTTATTGGCTGAAATGGCGAACAAATGTACAACTAAATGAAACTTTATAGCTCCCTTAATTCGCCGACAGATAGTGCTTAGCTCTGCCTTTTGTCGTTGCAGAGTTTTAAATTCCTAAAGTTGTGGTATTCTTTTTGAATCACCCTGTATATCAGCAAGTAGTTTAACGTCTAAGTACAGCAAAGCCACGGAAGCTCCGTCATGGAGAAGGCAGTGACGTTAAACTCTTGTGATGAAAAATCTACACTCCTGGAAATTGAAATAAGAACACCGTGAATTCATTGTCCCAGGAAGGGGAAACTTTATTGACACATTCCTGGGGTCAGATACATCACATGATCACACTGACAGAACCACAGGCACATAGACACAGGCAACAGAGCATGCACAATGGCGGCACTAGTACAGTGTATATCCACCTTTCGCAGCAATGCAGGCTGCTATTCTCCCATGGAGACGATCGTAGAGATGCTGGATGTAGTCCTGTGGAACGGCTTGCCATGCCATTTCCACCTGGCGCCTCAGTTGGACCAGCGTTCGTGCTGGACGTGCAGACCGCGTGAGACGACGCTTCATCCAGTCCCAAACATGCTCAATGGGGGACTGATCCGGAGATCTTGCTGGCCAGGGTAGTTGACTTACACCTTCTAGAGCACGTTGGTTGGCACGGGATACATGCGGACGTGCATTGTCCTGTTGGAACAGCAAGTTCCCTTGCCGGTCTAGGAATGGTAGAACGATGGGTTCGATGACGGTTTGGATGTACCGTCCACTATTCAGTGTCCCCTCGACGATCACCAGTGGTGTATGGCCACTGTAGGAGATCGCTCCCCACACCATGATGCCGGGTGTTGGCCCTGTGTGCCTCGGTCGTATGCAGTCCTGATTGTGGCGCTCACCTGCACGGTGCCAAACACGCATACGACCATCATTGGCACCAAGGCAGAAGCGACTCTCATCGCTGAAGACGACATGCCTCCATTCGTCCCTCCATTCACGCCTGTCGCGACACCACTGGAGGCGGGCTGCACGATGTTGGGGCGTGAGCGGAAGACGGCCTAACGGTACGGGACCGAAGCCCAGCTTCATGGAGACGGTTGCGAATGGTCCTCGCCGATACCCCAGGAGCAACAGTGTCCCTAATTTGCTGGGAAGTGGCGGTGCGGTCCCCTACGGCACTGCGTGGGATCCTACGGTCTTGCCGTGCATCCGTGCGTCGCTGCGGTCCGGTCCCAGGTCGACGGGCACGTGCACCTTCCGCCGACCACTGGCGACAACATCGATGTACTGTGGAGACCTCACGCCCCACGTGTTGAGCAATTCGGCGGTACGTCCACCCGGCCTCCCGCATGCCCACTATACGCCCTCGCTCAAAGTCCGTCAACTGCACATACGGTTCACGTCCACGCTGTCGCGGCATGCTACCAGTGTTAAAGACTGCGATGGAGCTCCGTATGCCACGGCAAACTGGCTGACACTGACGGCGGCGGTGCACAAATGCTGCGCAGCTAGCGCCATTCGACGGCCAACACCGCGGTTCCTGGTGTGTCCGCTGTGCCGTGCGTGTGATCATTGCTTGTATAGCCCTCTCGCAGTGTCCGGAGCAAGTATGGTGGGTCTGACACACCGGTGTCAATGTGTTCTTTTTTCCATTTCCAGGAGTGTATAAAAAGGCCTGATCGTCATTATTGCCGGCTTTTTTCCTTGATTGTTTCGTTAAAGGGCGGGGAACCCTAGTCAGTCAGCGAGACAATAATTGGATTGGACTATATCGTGTTAAGATTCACGATAAACTGTTAGAATATTACGGAGATTAAAAATGGTGTAGTGTACGATCTCTGACTGTTGGTAGCAACGGAGCATTAAGGGGATTTTAGGACTTTAGTGCTAGATTGGAACTTTACGGATATATAGACGACAGAAACTCAAATTATCTGCTGATACGAGTGAGTTCAGAGGTACCGGTATTCAGATATTAACGTGTGGACTTTTGAAAGTGTCGCGTGCCGTTAGTTGCGAATCTGGACGTAGAGCGCGTGCATATTTGCATTTGCGGACTATTTAGATTCCTCCAGGCTAGGAACCTTTTAAATAGACCATCATCCATCACCATCTTAATCCTTGAATACAGAGTGAAAGTGAAATACAAGAGTGTTGTACTTATTTCATTTACCTAGTACTAATCAGTGGTTTCAGCAGTAAGTCAGCACCATCTAGCGGAAAGCGTAGGCATTAACTAACACGCTAACTGAAGTGAACGTTTACATGTTTTACGGACTGCTTAATATGAACTTTTGTGTCTCTTTGACGTCCCCACTCCCTCCGAAAGGTGGCGCAGGCTGTCTTAATCATAAAAGGGGAGAGTTTTAGCCTGGCAAATTACTAAATAAAAGCGATATTTACAAGACTCGCGGTAATAGCAAAACACAAGACCCGCACCTCATCGGAGAGTCGTCGCTGTCACGTCGGGAAGTAAAGCCGGAAAACCTACCAACGATACGTATCTACGAGCAGACGTCGACGTGGAGTACCTAAGAACGGAACCACAAGAGAGTTGGGGATGCTTCACTGTCCAATAAGCACAATGTTATCTGAACACGAGAGATATATCCGTCTCAAACAATACAACAAATCAGCGGTGGCAGAACACCAGGAACAGTGCAGGATGAAAATTGAATTTCGAGAGCCGTTTAGCTTGAGGAGGACGATCAGAGAGGCTATAGGAATAGCCAAGCGACTCGACAACATGAATAGAGAAGACGGGTACCGACTTCCAGCGACTTGGCTGCCAGCAGTGACAGCTGTGCGAAAGGACAGCTCTCGCACAGCAACAGGCGCGAGGCAGGCCACGGCGGCGGAGGGTACAAAGGGTGCTGACACGCCCTAGCCGATACTAGGCAGTCAGTAAACAACGCTACGCTGCTGTCGCCACTCAGTTTCCTATTTTCCGATTTCCACCAATGGCAAGCAATAAAGGAAACTCCAATGCGAAATGCCTATTTCCGCCACTAACAATACTCAATGCAAAGCCCAATAAAATAACACCTAATAAATACCCTTCCTTCTCCTCCTCATATACAATGACAGCACTATCTATCTATCTATCTATCGCTTGAGCCTTATCCCACAGGGACGTAGAGTCGGCCATCGTTAATCGGATTTTGCATGTTAATGTTCAAGGGGTAGCCGGATGCCCTTCCTGCCGCCACCCCATACCCACCGGGACGGAATTAGAATATGCCAACTGTCTGCATCGAATGTAAACCATTGTATACTGCGAATGTGTTCAGATGTCTACGAGCCGTGTAACTGAGGCGGAACATGGGGACCAGCCCGGTATTCACCTAGCGGGATGTGGAAAACCGCCTAAAAACCACATCCAGGCTGGCCGGCACATCGGCCCTAGTCGTTAATCCGCCGGGCGGATTCGATCTGGGGCCGGCGCGCCTACCCGAGTCCAGGAAGCAGCGCGTTAGCGCTCTCGGCTACCCTGACGGGTTATCTAATGACAGCACTCCTCCGTAGTATATAACTAACGAAACTAGTGCTCATTCAGCAGTTAGCAGTACACCCTGAACAAGGCGCCTTGCAATAGTGGCCGAAACGTCGAAATTTTATAGTTGACAATGCGTCCTCAAACCCAGAAGTATTTCACAGACTGGTCGTCTGCGACGTTTACATTTATTGCTTGTTTCCTACTATCTCCACTGGCAACACATTTATGTCCTCAAATGCCGCCGAATGTACCTACAAAATTGTATCATCGTACAAACCATAGTTAGGCAGATATGATGTCACAAGCACCGGGCTGTGTGAAAACGAAACTGCAAGGCTAAATTTGCTATTTAAAAACATAGCAAAAGCCAAGAACTCACTAAATAATTTTTTTATTCTAGACAACCGGTTTCAACAGTCTTAGCTGTTATCTTCATGTCTTAAGGTTTTTTTTCGTATTAAAACATGTTCATGAGGTCAGCGTAAAATTGAATTGATCACCCTTCAATATTTTCATAATGGGAAAATTCAATGAAATTCGCTACACAAACAGATGAAAAATGTGTACAAATATGTGTGTCGTATCTTAAATTTATGTGAAGTAGGTGTGACATGTGAGTATATGGGCAAAGCCGCAGATAAAAAACTCCTCGTAAAACTGTCGATCGATTTGAAAAGAAACTGGTATACATATTACTTACTGCCTGGAAAGAAATACTGTGCCGTTAAGAACCAGCAACCTCCTGTTGGAGTGGGCGTGGGAAAGGGGGAGAAAAGGGGGGAAGGGATGGACAGACAGAAAGGGGGAAGGACATGCACACACATGTGAGGGAGGAGGAGGTAGTCAGAGAAAGGGTGATGAGAAATGGACAGAAAGGGGAAGGAGGTGATGGGCAGAGAGAAGGGGAAGGAGTAGATAGACAGAGGAAAGGAAGAGGGAGAGATGTACAAGTAGAGGAGGATGGAGTACATGGACTAACAGAACTGGAACAAATATATAAAGGGGAAACGCCTGGTACTCAGCTAGTTGGAAATAAAATAATCTCACTTCTACTTGACTTAACTTTTAAAGCAGACGACGTACTACTGAAAACAAACAAAACGATATATTCGTTAAAGAAAATTACAGGCAATGCACCTCGTCGTAATACCTTCTACCGGTTTCACTTCATCGTTCGTAAACATAGCAGCAGCGTTAGCCTGCCGCAACTATAAATATGTCAGTCCAAAATGGATAAAAAACTACGGCTGACGAATACATTTTAAAAGGTTTTTCTTGCTTCGAGAGAGAAACGGCGAGTTATGGTCTCCGTGCTGTTTGGCTTAATGTTACGCGCCTCCAACGCGTGTTTTGGGTATTGCGTTCAGTGAAACTCGAAGATAGGAGGCGGCCTCTGAGTTCTTAGTTGACGACATGTAACAATTTTTTCCACAAAATATTAATAAAAAGGATGTTTCCCCACTTGCCGTCCTCCTCCCGTCACCCAATTACAATTAAAATTACGCAATATATCAACTCACTGATATTTCAAATTAATATTTTCACCGGGATAGAAAAAGTTGGCCGCGCGGAATTAGCCGCGCGGTCTCAGGCGCTGCAGTCATGGACTGTGCGGCTGGTTCCGGCGGAGCTTCGAGTCCTCCCTCGGGCATGGGTGTGTGTGTGTGTTTGTCCTTAGGATAATTTAGGTAAATTATTGTGTAAGCTTAGGGACTGATGACCTTAGCAGTTAAGTCCCACAAGATTTCACACACAATTGAACATTTGAACAGAAAAATTGAATGGTTTCCTACTAAAACAGTTCTTGTCAAAAATTTACACAGATTATAATATTGATAGGTATAACGATGAACTAGGTCCGTATGATACTAGCTTCGGTAAAACAAATCCACATTACGAAATGCAGGTGTTCAAATAATTCCATATTCTGCAAAAACAACCATTTTCCATTCTTTTTCTACAAGAATTTCCCATGTCCAGAGAGAAAAACATAGTGAGATACCAAGAAAGTGTTCTGAGGAGACAGAGAACTTGGTTGTTGAACATATTTCCGTTAACCGTGATTTATTTTCAAAGAATATTCTTAAGAATTTATTTTATTTACTAGCGATTCATCAAGAACATTAACACATTTAATCACGCTATGCAAGCATGGAAGTAGTTGCCAGGGAGTAACTGATGAAATCATAACCAAATTCCTTTTAACAAATGGGAATTTTATTCACTTTAATAGTCTCAAAAAGCATTTTTTAAAAGAAACCGGTTTAAAATTATAATCAGAAAGCACCCTCTAAATAACAAAGATACAATTTATTCAGAGGCAGAAAGAAACAAGTTTTGACTGTATGGGCTTTCGGGCAGAGAATCTTGCCGCTCCCTTTTGACATGGCCGTAGTTACGACCGCTCACAACAGCCTCTGAAAGACTACACAGGTGCAAATCTGCAACACACCAGATAACTTTAAACTAAGAGTTTTAACAATTTACACAAGCACACAAACTATGCACCCCCTGTAGGAGGGATGGAAATGGTACAAAACACAAAGAATTAAAATATTAACCTTGCCACTGAAGGTGTAACTTGATTCTAATTTCGAAGAAAAGTCTTATGGTGAAAGGGTGGCAACTTTATGTACTAAAATAACCATTTAAATAAAAGCCCATGAAATGCAATCTTATATAAAATTCTACAAGGTTGTCCAAACAATAGTTAAGATGTTCTACAGTACACAGATACCGCCTCTCAAGATCATAGGCAATAATATAAAAGTTTCCAACAATCAAAATATATTTCAGGTATTAGGCCGTTACACTCCAAGCAATAAATTCGTTAACACACCAAATCCGACAAACATGACAGAGTCAGCTACTAACGTACGGTAGATTGATAGGGAGATTACCGAACAACCCGAACCGCAGGTTGCTCTAACCCGCCCCTACTCCACAAGGGAAAAACGGACCACCCAATTTATAAACAACCACCTTCCCGCGGGCGGGCAAACGGAGAAGAATGGTGGAACGACCCCAAAGCAAAACGGCTGGTGATCTCACCAAGAAAACAAGTAGAATCTAACAAGAGTAAATCGAACAACATATCACCAGTCACTTAACTTCTAATAAACTGCGATTTCTCGAGAAGACCTGGCGCAGCACCCCTAAATCGCTCTCCCGAACCGTCCGCTGCCAGCCGCTTCAACGGACGCACGAAGGCGCGCCGATCTCCCGTCTCACGGCATCGCAGCTCGCACTGGCCAGACTGATGTCGTGGGTTGACTCCTGTTGTTCTCGTGTCGACCGCGAAGTCACTACCCCTCGCTATACGCCGCAGCACACTGGACTCACGTGGCGACCTCACATGCGCCGACGCTCAAGACGGACAAGTCATCTTGGGTCTAAGTGCGCGACCGACCAACCGATCGATCCAACCGCCAATGACCATTGCCTGAGCAAACTCGAGCAGACTGGCGGCCTAACGCGCAGACTCAGATGCAGGAACTAAGCCCCGACCGGGCAACCACTCGCTGAGTTCTCTTACTGGTGGAGTGGAAAGACTCTCATTTTACCGGCTTTAAAGGTTAATCCAAACGACAGACATACTAGCACTCCGAACGACAGACACTAACTGCCGAACAAATGCGGGCGAGAGACAGCCTAGCAAGCTAGGGACGAGGGACTGACCCAGACTGACCGACTGGCGAACTCATAGCGCCCCTTAAATGCACGTGAACAGGCAACCTTTCCCCCTTTCTCACCGGAGGGAGACATCAAAGCTGCGACTGCCACAGCGGCGCCAACGCCAGAAACAGAGGGCGACTGCTTCACACTACACGCTACGGCGCGCTCTTCAAAACAGCAATTTTTACCACGGCTCAGTCTGATTACTGAATCAGATACACTCCAAACTGAAAATGCTTACCAGAGACAGTGACTATTAATATAGTGCATACAATATTCCTTGAGAGGTATCAGATAATATTCCTTACAAGTTGACTCGACCGCCTTTTCTCAAAAGTTATATTTTATGTTTGGAGTACCTAGGTCTGACACATGTACATTTTGTGACATTATAAAGGTCAAAATCCAGGCATCTTCTGCTGACAAACCAACCAGTGAGATGTAGAAGGAGTTTCACCTCCGAAAAGCCGGTATATTTCGGGAAAAGACAAGGAAACTGGAACAGCACACTCGAAATGGGAAATGCTCTGTAATCTCGTTTAATTGTATGTATTTTGTTTTTGGTGTACACAATTTCCTTAACGACAGCGCATCTCTTTGCGTGTATCACGAGGGGATCGGGAAGAGGGGTCAAAACGAGGTAACATCACATCTTTTCCATTAAATTAGGAACATGGAAAACAAGAGATGATCTGTTTTCGGTGTCCGATGGGTGCCCTAGCCAGAATAACGAGGTTCCTGTATCTTTTGGTGCACTGTCTGAAAATGTACAATATGAACACTCACATGGCACCGGTTAAGGGTCGTTCGTACCTTCCCAAGGATCAGGACTTCGCACTCATCTCCAAAAGAAAAATGGTGGAGACTGTAGAAATACCAGAGCAGTGGAATGACCTAATGCGATCGTGTTGATAAAAGCTGAGCCCATTTAAGCTGGTAAGTGTCGCACAAGAAAATATTTTCAACGTAAAGGAAGCTATAGATCCTTACTTTCCGAAGCCATCTCTTCAGCTTAAGAGGCATAGAATGTACAGGGTGGATATGTGAAAACTCTTAAACCTTATTAAATAAAACGAACTTTATTAACATTCTACATCTTCATTCTTATGTCTACATATTCATTCTCAGCGTAGTCATCCTGGCGACGAACACATTTCTGCCAACGAGAGACCAGGTCGTTGATGACGTCATTGTAGAATGTTTGACTTTGTTAATGGAATGACAACCTCACATCTGCTTGAAAGGCTTCATTGCTATCAAAGTGACGTCCTCGAAGGTGATCTTTTAAGTTCTGGGAGCAGATGAAGAGCGGATGTCGCCAGGTCGGGGCTGTATGCAAGATGATCTATGACAGTTAACGCAAGGCATGGATAGTTGCAGATATCATAGTCCTGTGTGTGGTCTGGCATTGTCACGCTCCGTGTGTGGACGAAGTCTTGGACTTCGTACTTTCAGTTTTCTGAGCGATTCCATGGACAGACATACACTACTGGCCATTGAAAATTGCTACACCACGAAGATTACGTGCTACAGACGCGAAATTTAACCGACAGGAAGAAGGTGCTGTGATATGCAAATGATTAGCTTTTCAGAGCATTCACACAAGAAAGGCGCGGGTGGCGACACCTACAACGTGCTCACATGAGGAAAGTTTCCAACCGATTTCTCATACACAAACAGCAGTTGACCGGCGTTGCCTGGTGAAACGTTGTTGTGATGTCTCCTGTAAGGAGGGGAAATGCGTACTGTCACGTTTCCGACTTTGATAAAGGTCGGATTGTAGCGTATCGCGATTGCGGTTTAACCGTATCGCGACAGTGCTGCTCGCGTTCGTCGAGATCCAATGACTGTTAGCAGAATAAGGAATCGGTCGGTTCAGGAAGGGAATACGGAACGCAGTGCTCGATTCCAACGGCCTCGTATCACTAGCAGTCGAGATGACAGGCATCTTATCCGCATGGCTGTAACGGATCGTGCAGCCACGTCTCGATCCCTGAGTCAACAGGTGGGGACGTTTGCAAGACAACAACCATCTGCACGAACAGTTCGAGGACGTTTGCAGCAGCATGGACTATCAGCTCGGAGACCGTGGCTGCGTTTACCCTTGGCAGGCAGGAGCGCCTGCGATGGTGTACTCAACGACGAACCTGGGTGCACCAATGGCAAAACGTCATTTTTTCGGATGAATCCAGGTTCTGTTTACAGCATCATGATTGTCGCATCCGTGTTTGGCGACAACGCTGTGAACGCACATTGGAAGCATGTATTCGTCATCGCCATACTGGCGTATCACTCGGCGTGATGGTATGGGGTGCCATTGGTTACACGCCTCGGTCACCTTTCGTTCGCATGGCCGAGCAACTGGTTCGTCACAATACGCCAGTCACTACTCTTGACGAACTGTGGAATCGTGTTGAAGCTGCATGGGCAGCTGTACCTGTACACGCCATCCAATGCCATCCAATGCCCAGGCGTATCACGGCCGTTATTACGGCCAGAGGTGGTCGTTCTGGGTACTGATTTCTCAGGATCTATGCACCCAAATTGCGTGAAAATGTAATCACATGTCAGTTCTAGTATAATATATTTGTCCAATGAATATCCGTTTATCATCTGCATTTCTTGTTGGTGTAGCAATTTTAATGGCCAGTAGTGTAGTTATCAAACGCGCAAACCAAGTTGACGCTCGACACGCTGGCTGATGGGAGCCGCTGTAAATGGGTAAAGCTTTTCAGTCGCTCCCATCAGACACCTCGCCGAGTGTCAACTTGGTTTGCGCATACAATAAGTTATACACCGCTATGTTACGCGCTGCAGTTCGAAGTCCTCTTGCAACAGAGAGCTTCAACTTGCGTCAGCGAGGAGGAAAGTTGACCGAGTAATGCGCATCACATTCAATACTTCAACTGACAGCAAGAACAGAATAACAGACTCGGAAGCATTGTTTTTCAGCAAATCCTCGTAGTCCACTTAACAGTGTTTCCTAAAAACTTAAATAATTACGCCTCCATATTCTTTTCTTCGCTCAAACAACTCTTATATTCTTAAATTCTAATTTTTCACCGTAATTTTTGTTTACTAACAATAATGCACACTCAGCCTTCAGGCCACGAGTGGCCTACCGGGACCATCCGACCGCCGTGTCACCCTCAGTGGAGGATGCGGATAGGAGAGGCGTGGGGTCAGCACACTGCTCTCTCGGTCGTTATGACGGCATTCTTGACCTAAGCCGCATCGGCATCACGAGGCTGAGTGCATCCCGAAAAATGGCAACAACGCATGGCGTCCTGGATGGTCACCCATCCAAGTGCCGACCACGCCCGACATCGCCCGACATCGCTTAACTTCGGTGATCTCACGGGAACCGGTGTATCCACTGGGGCAAGGCCGTTAACAATAATGCACGGCGTGTAAATTTTCATTTGTCTATCTGCCAACACAACTCTAGAGCAAGCACTTCTACAACTATTTGCAGCAAGTTCCTGAAGTTAACATCCCTAAAAAACTTCCTGAAATATACTTGCACAAGTTTTCGTTCTATTGTAAACACGTCAGCAAGGACTTGCGGAAGTCGGTTACTTGATAGTGAATACACGTCTTTAAGACCTAACAAGATTTGGAACTTGACACTACAGAAAGGCTGAAGATTCTTTTAGATATCAGCTAAGTTAAGCGTTATGCAGGAACGCTTTTAGAACGTGCATATTTGGTGTGTGAATGTTTCTTTTAGCACGAGAAACGAGCTGGTTACGCTACGGACATGCACTGTCCAGTGGCATTAATGTGACCACCTGCCCAAAGGCTGAACAACGACCTTCTGCAGCATGGACCGCTGCAAGATGTCCAGGAAGAGAGTCAATGACGTACTGAAGTCTTCTCTTTTCTTTTGTCTTTTGCTACTGCCTGTATCCCGCATTGTGTGCGGGTTAAGTACGGATTTGTCGAGGTTAATTTTAAGGGGTGGGCGGATGCCCTTCCTGCCGCCACCCCATACCCCCCAGGACGGAATTAGCGTACCTGAGCTGTCCGCATTTAGTGTAAATCGTGAAATAGTACGAACGTGTTTCAAATGTCTGCGAGTCGCGTAACTGAGGCGGGACATGAGAACCAGCCCAGTATTCACCTAGTCGGATGTGGAAAACTGCCTAAAAACCACACCCAGGCTGGCCGGCACACCGGCCGTCGTCGTTAATCCGCCGGGCGGATTCGATCCGGGGCCGGCGCGACTACCTGAGTGCAGGAAGCAGCGCATTAGCGCTCTCGGCTACCCTGGTGGGTAATGATGTACTGGAGTGTACCGACATATATGTGCCTTGCCGACTCGACTGGCGTGGTCAGTTTCGCTAGGTTTCTCGATTGAGAGTCCATGACACGAACAGCCTGATCGAGGTGGTCACACAGATTCTCGATTGGCTTTAAATCCAGTGAACTTGGTGGGCAGGGGAGTATGGTAAACTTACCATGACCGCTTCGAACCAAGCACACACACCGCGAGCTGTGTCACAAGTTGCGTTGTCCTGATGGTAGATGCCATAGTGCCAAGGAAAAGCATACGGCATGTAGGGATGGACATGCTTCCCAAGGATAGAGGCATACTTACAGGGTGTTTCAAAAATGACCGGTATATTCGAAACGGCAATAAAAACTAAACGAGCAGCGATAGAAATACACCGTTAGTTGCAATATGCTTGGGACAACAGTACATTTTCAGGCAGACAAACTTTCGAAATTACAGTAGTTACAATTTTCAACAACAGATGGCGCTGCGGTCTGGGAAACTCTATAGTACGATATTTTCCACATATCCACCATGCGTAGCAATAATATGGCGTAGTCTCTGAATGAAATTACCCGAAACCTTTGACAACGTGTCTGGCGGAATGGCTTCACATGCAGATGAGATGTACTGCTTCAGCTGTTCAATTGTTTCTGGATTCTGGTGGTACACCTGGTCTTTCAAGTGTCCCCACAGAAAGAAGTCACAGGGGTTCATGTCTGGCGAATAGGGAGGCCAATCCACGCCGCCTCCTGTATGTTTCGGATAGCCCAAAGCAATCACACGATCATCGAAATATTCATTCAGGAAATTAAAGACGTCGGCCGTGCGATGTGGCCGGGCACCATCTTGCATAAACCACGAGGTGTTCGCAGTGTTGTCTAAGGCAGTTTGTCCGCCACAAATTCACGAAGAATGTCCAGATAGCGTGATGCAGTAATCGTTTCGGATCTGAAAAATGGGCCAATGATTCCTTTGGAAGAAATGGCGGCCCAGACCAGTACTTTTTGAGGATGCAGGGACGATGGGACTGCAACATGGGGCTTTTCGGCTCCCCATATGCGCTAGTTCTGTTTATTGACGAAGCCGTCCAGGTAAAAATAAGCTTCGTCAGTAAACCAAATGCTGCCCACATGCATATCGCCGTCATCAATCCTGTGCACTATATCGTTAGCGAATGCCTCTCGTGCAGCAATGGTAGCGGCACTGAGGGGTTGCCGCGTTTGAATTTTGTATGGATAGAGGTGTAAACTCTGGATCATGAGATGATACGTGGACGTTGGGGTCATTTGGACCGCAGCTGCAACACGGCGAACGGAAACCCGAGGCCGCTGTTGGATCACCTGCTGCACTAGCTGCGCGTTGCCCTCTGTGGTTGCCGTACGTGGTCGCCCTACCTTTCCAGCACGTTCATCCGTCACATTCCCAGTCCGTTGAAATTTTTCAAACAGATCCTTTATTGTATCGCTTTTCGGTCCTTTGGTTACATTAAACCTCTGTTGAAAACTTCGTCTTGTTGCAACAACACTGTGTTCTAGGTGGTGGAATTCCAACACCAGAAAAATCCTCTGTTCTAAGGAATAAACCATGTTGTCTACAGCACACTAGCACGTTGTGAACAGCACACGCTTACAGCAGAAAGACGACGTACAGAATGGCGCACCCACAGACTGCATTGTCTTCTATATCTTTCACATCACTTGCAGCGCCATCTGTTGTTGAAAATTGTAACTACTGTAATTTCGAAAGTTTGTCCGCCTGAAAATGTACTGTTGCATATTGCAACAAACGGTGTATTTCTATCGCTGCTCGTTTAGTTTTTATTGCCGTTTCAAATATACCGGTCATTTTTGAAACACCCTGTATGTTGATCAATTGTGCATTCCACAATGGCGAGATCATGCAGAGAGTGCCTCGAAAATATTCTTCAGACCATAACGCAGGTAGTGTGTTTCCTTTCAGATGTTTCACGGCATACACATCAACGGCCATCTGTTCGAGGGTGCATGATTAACCTGAGAAGGAAACCTGTCGCCACTCAGTGGACGTCCAATTGCGTTACTGGTGTGCAAATTCCAGTCTTCGTCGCCGATGAACAGTGAAAGTTGCATGTTCATACTTTTTACTACACTACTGGCCACTAAAATTGCTACACCAAGAAGAAAGGCAGATGATAAATGGATATTCATTGGACAAATATATTATACTGACATGTGATTACATTTTCACAGTTCATCAAGAGTAGTGACTGGCGTATTGTGACGAGCCAGTTGCTCGGCCACCATTAACCAGACGTTTTCAATTGGTGAGAGATCTGCAGAATGTGCTGGCCAGCGCAGCAGTCGAACATTTTCTGTATCCAGAGACGCCCCTACAGGACCTGCAACATCTGGCCATGCATTATCCTGCTGAAATGTAGGGTTTCGCAGGGATCGAATGAAGGATAGAGCCACTGCTCGTAACACATCTGCAATGTAATGTCCACTGTTCAGAGTGCCGTCAATGCGAACAAGAGGTGACCGAGACGTGTAACCAATGGCACCCCATACCATCACATCGGGTGATACGCCAGTACGGCGATGACGAATACACGCTTCCAATGTGCGTTTACCGTGATGTCGCCAAACACAGATGCGACCATCATGATGCTGCAAACAGAACCTGTATTCATCCGAAAAAATGACGTTTTGCCATTTGTGCACCCAGGTTCGTCGTTGAGTACACCATCGCAGGCGCTCCTGTCTGTGATGCAGCGTCAAGGGCAACCGTAGCTGTGGTCTCCGAGCTGATGGTCCATGTCGCTGCAAACGTCGTCGAACTGTTTGTGCAGATGGTTGATGTCCTGCAAACGTCCTCATCTGTTGACTCAGGGATCGAGACGTAGCTACACGATCCGTTACAGCCATTCGGATAAGATGCCTGTCATCTCGACTGCTAGTGATACGAGGCCGTTGAGATCCAGCACGGCGTTCCGTATTACCCTCCTGAACCCACCGACCCATATTCTGCTAACAGTCATTGGATCTCGACCAACGCGAGCAGCAATGTCGCGATACGATAAACCACAATCGCGGTAGACTACAATCCGACCTCTATCAGAGTCGGAAACGTGATGGTACGCATTTCTCCTCCTTACACGAGGCATCACAACAACGTTTCACCAGGCAACGCCGGTCAACTGCTGTTTGTGTATGAGAAATCGGTTGGAAACTTTCCTCATGTGAGCACGTTGTAGGTGTCGCCACTGGCGCCAACCTTGTGTGAATGTTCTGGAAAGCTAGTCATTTGCATATCACTGCATCTTCTTCCTGTCGGTTAAATTTCGCGCCTGTAGCACGTCATCTTCGTGGTGTAGCAATTTTAATGGCCAGTAGTGTAGAAAGTTGACTACTGATTCCTCTGTTGCGTACATACTCACACTCTGAGCCTGAAATATTAGTATTGGGAGTGTTAGCGAGCGAACACATGTTGGGAGGAGGCGGACGCATCTGGCGTGGAGAGAAACTGCGTGTCGGGGGAGGTCACAGACTGACTTGACAGTGCTAGTAGCGCCGGAGGAGACTGGTATTAATCGCGGATTTTTGGTAATTTGGCTCTTTCCTGCACGTAGTTGTTGCTTGCTTAAGCACTGGAGGGATTTTGTCAGATTTATGTATGCATGCATTAAAAGTAATATTCATATCTTTTTTGCGACCTGATACGTGATTACTGATTATGTTCATTTATTTATTTATTTAACCTGATCAGGTTAGGGCCATCAGGCCCTCTCTCACATCGGACCAGTGTTCCACACATGCAGCATTTCACACATCAGAGTCACATCATGACCAAAGTTTTAATAAGAAAATTAGATTACTCTAGGGACAATATGAATGAAGAGTAATGACTAAGACCTAATAAAATAAATGCTGGCAGTATTTTTACATCAGGTGGTATACATACAAATTATGATAAAAGCAATAATAATAACAGTAAAAATCAAATAATAATGATAAACACGAGAAAAAATTGTCAATAGTAATGAAGATTTGTGCAGATGTACATTAATATCTTGGTGTGTAAAGTAGATGTTTGCTAGTATTGGGAGTTTTGGGGTGGGGGGATTTAAGGATGGGGAAAGAGGGAAGTAATGAGGTGAAGTGCATTCATGTACAGAGGAAGGCATTACTGTTGCTTGAGTAGATACGTCATTGGCTGTTTTTTGAAGTCGGACATGTTTTTAAGTTCTCTAACATAGTGCGGAAGGATATTCCAGAGTCGGGTTCCAGCTACTGTAAAGGACTTGGAGAAGGTGACTGCGCGACGCAGTGGAACAGAGAGGATTTTATTATGATAGGAACGTGTGTTTCTGTCATGTTGTTCCGACACAAGCGTTAAAGACGAGGAGAGATATGAGGGACAGTGTGCATTTATAAGGCAGTAGATACAGGGTGTTTAAAAAATGACCGGTATATTTGAAACGGCAATAAAAACTAAACGAGCAGCGATAGAAATACACCGTTTGTTGCAATATGCTTGGCACAACAGTACATTTTCAGGCGGACAAACTTTCGAAATTACAGTAGTTACAATTTTCAACAACAGATGGCGCTGCAAGTGATGCGAAAGATATAGAAGACAACGCAGTCTGTGGGTGCGCCATTCTGTACGTCGTCTTTCTGCTGTAAGCGTGTGCTGTTCACAACGTGCAAGTGTGCTGTAGACAACATGGTTTATTCCTTAGAACAGAGGATTTTTCTGGTGTTGGAATTCCACCGCCTAGAACACAGTGTTGTTGCAACAAGACGAAGTTTTCAACGGAGGTTTAATGTAACCAAAGGACCGAAAAGCGATACAATACAGGATCTGTTTGAAAAATTTCAACGGACTGGGAATGTGACGGATGAACGTGCTGGAAAGGTAGGGCGACCGCGTACGGCAACCACAGAGGGCAACGCGCAGCTAGTGCAGCAGGTGATCCAACAGCGGCCTCGGGTTTCCGTTCGCTGTGTTGCAGATGCGGTCCAAATGACGCCAACGTCCACGTATCGTCTCATGCGCCAGAGTTTACACCTCTATCCACACAAAATTCAAACGCGACAACCCCTCAGCGCCACTACCATTGCTGCACGAGAGGCATTCGCTAACGATATAGTGCACAGGATTGATGACGGCGATATGCATGTGGGCAGCATTTGGTTTACTGACGAAGCTTATTTTTACCTGGACGGCTTCGTCAATAAACAGAACTAGCGCATATGGGGAGCCGAAAAGCCCCATGTTACAGTCCCATCGTCCCTGCATCCTCAAAAATTACTGGTCTGGGCCGCCATTTCTTCCAAAGGAATCATTGGCCCATTTTTCAGATCCGAAACGATTACTGCATCACGCTATCTGGACATTCTTCGTGAATTTGTGGCGGTACAAACTGCCTTAGACGACACTGCGAACACCTCGTGGTTTATGCAAGATGGTGCCCGGCCACATCGCACGGCCGACGTCTTTAATTTCCTGAATGAATATTTCGATGATCGTGTGATTGCTTTGGGCTATCCGAAACATACAGGAGGCGGCGTGGATTGGTCTCCCTATTCGCCAGACATGAACCCCTGTGACTTCTTTCTGTGGGGACACTTGAAAGACCAGGTGTACCACCAGAATCCAGAAACAATTGAACAGCTGAAGCAGTACATCTCATCTGCATGTGAAGCCATTCCGCCAGACACGTTGTCAAAGGTTTCGGGTAATTTCATTCAGAGACTACGCCATATTATTGCTACGCATGGTGGATATGTGGAAAATATCGTACTATAGAGTTTCCCAGACCGCAGCGCCATCTGTTGTTGAAAATTGTAACTACTGTAATTTCGAAAGTTTGTCTGCCTGAAAATGTACTGTTGTCCCAAGCATATTGCAACAAACGGTGTATTTCTATCGCTGCTCGTTTAATTTTTATTGCCGTTTCAAATATACCGGTCATTTTTGAAACACCCTGTAAGACAGAGTGTATGGAAATCTCCGCGTTTGTCTGCACGCAGCCAGGACAATTTTGCATATGCTGGTGAAATGTGATCAAAAAGTCGAACGTCACAGATATATCGGACGGAGGCATTCATGACCAGTTGCAAACGTCGCGAATTTTCCTGAGAGAGGCCTTGTACGATAATATCGCTGTAGTCAATGATTGAGAGTATAAGCGTTTGTACTAATTTCTTTTTCAGATCGAAAGGGAAGAGTGTTTTTTTTTTTTTGTAGGGCATGAAGCGATGCTGATGCTTTTTTGCACACTGCAGTTACGTGCTCTGTCCAATTTAGATTTTCATCTAGACTGTGGAATAATTAAAGTTTTTGCTAATCAGACTGTCCAAGGAAAAGGATGTTCTGAGTAAAGTTTGTCAGTGTATGAATCTTCAGGTTTCAAAATATAGTGCATTTCCTTTCATTTTTACATTGCTTAAGGCTTTTTGACTAAATACCTCCTGATCATTTAATTTCTATAAAAAAAATAGTAGTTGTAACAATGCATTGCACTCTGCATTTCTTCTGAATTATTTTAGCTCGTTCCTGGATACAATATATTTATGCAATTGCAGCAGCAAGATGAGGTTAGTTGTCTGTTGTGTGCAGGAGCATTGCAGTATGATTCTTTGGAGACGTTAGAAAATATTTTTAAAAAATCGTAGTCAGATACTTGAAAATTGATTTTTCATGATTTCTAGGAAGGATAATAAATGTTTTTGTTCTCTATCAGAATACTGGCATGTCCGATAGTAGGAGGTTCCATTGAATACCGACATGTGGGAATAAAGGTTTTCATAATACAAGTTGTGGGGCTACGTATAATATTTTATGATAAAGATAATAAAGTTTCACTAGATTTCCTAGAAATTTTTAGAGAGAAAGTATAGGTAACGACAATATTCTAAGAGATAGAGCGTTACACATTTCCGTACGTCTTCACAGGGCTAATAATAATTATAACTTTTGATAGTAAAACTTTCACAGCAGTCAGCATGGGTGCATGAACCAGACGGCTGGTGCGAAAGCCCACACGCAGAGGGTTCGCTGCACACCATATCACAGAATTACCGTGGAAAACTATATGGACCACAACAAAACAAAGCATCATCTACTGGTACTTGCGAAAGTGCCTACAACTACTTCGCATTATATCTAAATTTTGCAAGCGCTTTAGCGTGCTTTCATCAATGAAACAACTTATAATGCCACACTAAACATCCAAATATTCTTGTGGAACGCATGAGTGGACCACACGCTGTTGATAAAAACATCTGTATATCTGAAAATACACTCAAGAACCAAAGAAATTGGTATACCTGCCTAAAATCGTGAAGGGTCCCCATGAGCACACAGAAGTGCCGCAACACGACCTAGCATGGACTCGACTAATGTCTGAAGTAGTGCTGGAGGGAACTGACAACATGAATCTAGCAGGGCTGTACACAAATCCGTAAGATTACGAGGGGGTGGAGATCTCTTCTGAACAGCACGTTGCAAGTCATCCGAGATATTCTCAATAATGTTCATGCCTGGGGAGTCTGGTGGGCAGCAGAAGTGATTAAACTTAGAAGAGTCTTCCTGGAGCCACTGTGTTGCAAATCTGGACCTATAGGGTGTCGCATTGTCCTGCTGGAATTGCCCAAGTCCGTCGGAATGTACAATGGAAATGAATGGATGCAGGTTATCAGACAGGATGCCTAAGTACGTGTCACCTGTCAGAGTCGTATCTAGACGTATCGGGAGTCCAATGTTATCGGGAGTCCAATGTCACCCCAACTGCACACACCCCACACCATTAAAGAGCCTCCACCAACCTGAACAGTCCCTCGCTGACATGCAGGGTCCATGGATTCATGAGATTGTCTCCATACCCCCACAAGTCCCTCCGCGTGATACAATTTGAAACGAGACTCGTCCGGCCAAGCAACAAGTTCCCAGTCATCAACAGTCCAATTTCGGTGTTGTTGAGCCCAGGCAAGGCGTAAATCTTTGTGTCGTGAGGTGATCAAGCGTATATGAGTGGGTCTTCGGCTTCGAAAGCCCATGTCGATGGTGTTGCATAAAATGGTTCACACGCTGACACTTGTTGACGGCCCAGCATTGAAATCTGCAGCACTCTGAGGAAGGTTGCAAAAAAATGTTCAAATGTGTGTGAAATCTTATGAGACTCAACTGCTAAGGTCATCAGTCCCTAAGCTTACACACTACTTAACCTAAATTATCCTAAGCACAAACACACACACCCATGCCCGAGGGAGGACTCGAACCTCCGGCGGGACCAGCCGCACAATCCATGACTGCAGCGCCTTAGACCGCTGGGCTAATCCCGCACGGCTGAAGGACTGAACTTCTGTCACGTTCAGCGATTCTCTACAGTCGTCGTTGGTCTCTTTCTTTCAGGATCTTTTTCCGGCCGCAGCGATGTCGGAGACGTGATGTTTCTCATGATTCCCGATATTCCGGATATTCACGGTACACTCGTGAAATGGTCGTACGGAAAAATCCCACCTCGGAGATGCTGTATCCGATCTCTCGAGCGGCCACTAGAACACCACGTTCAACTCACTTAAACCTTGATAACCTGCCATTGTAGCAGCAGTAACAGATCTAACAACTGCGCGAGGCTCTTGTTGTCGTATGCAGCCGTTGCCGACCGCAGCGCCGTATTGTGCCTGTATTTGAATATATATTTACTACGATGGCATCTGTAGTACCAAGCAGCTCCTTAGAATGAACTTACAATGAAATGAACATCCTTAGCTGCTTACAGGCGTTGACATACGTCAACGGGGACAGATGAAAATCTGTAACCCGACCGGGACTCGAACCCTGGATCTCCTGCTTACATGGCAGACACTCTATCCATCTGAGCCACCGAGGACACAGAGGATAGCGCGACTGCAGGGATTTATCTCTGGTACGCCTCCAGCGAAACCCACATTCTCAACGTATTGTCCCGCACTACATGCGTAGTGCCCCCGCCCATTATACTCATTACTCGCGGTGCGTTGCCGATTCCCGTAAGTGTTCGGGCACTGTTTGTGCATCCGCACAGAAGAAGATGATGGTCAAGCGGCCGGTGAGCCTTAACTATACAGGGTGTTACAAAAAGGTACTGCCAAACTTTCAGGAAACATTCCTCACACACAATTAAAGAAAAGATGTTATGTGGACATGTGTCCGGAAACGCTTAATTTCCATGTTAGAGCTCATTTCGGTTTCGTCAGTATGTACTGTACTTCCTTGATTCACCGCCATGATTTCATACGGGATACGCTACCTGTGCTGCTAGAACACGTGCCTTTAAAAGTACAACACAACATGTGGTTCATGCACGGTGGAGCTCCTGCACATTTCAGTCGATGTGTTCATACGCTTCTCAACAACAGATTCGGTGACCGATGGATTGGTAGAGGCGGACCAATTCCATGGCCTTCACGCTCTCCTGACCTCAACCCTCTTGACTTTCATTTATGGGGGCATTTGAAAGCTCTTGTCTACGCAACCCCGGTACCAAATGTAGAGACTCTTCGTGCTCGTATTTTGGACGGCTGTGATACAATACGCCATTCACCAGCGCTGCATCAGGGATTCCATGCGACGGAGGGTGGATGCATGTATCCTCGCTAACGTAGGACATTTTGAACATTTCTTGTAACAAAGTGTTTGAAGTCACGCTGGTACGTTCTGTTGCTGTGTGCTTCCATTCCATGATTAATATGATTTGAAGAGGAGTAATAAAAAGACCTCTAACATGGAAAGTAAGCGTTTCCAGTCACATGTCCACATAACATATTTTCTTTCTTTGTGTGTGAGGAATGTTTCCTGAAAGTTTGGCCGTACCTTTTTGTAACACCCTGTACATTTACTAAGGTGGTATCTGTTCTTTCGGACATGTCCGAAAGAACAGATACCATCGGTGACCAAGCAGCTCGTTAGAATCTTCTTCTTCTGTGCGAATGCACAAACATCCCCCGAACTCTTACGGAAATCGGCAACGCGCCGCGCGTAATGGTTCAAATGGCTCTGAGCACTATGGGACTTAACTACTGTGGTCATCAGTCCCCTAGAACTTAGAACTACTTAAACCTAACTAACCTAAGAACATCACACACATCCATGCCCGAGGCAGGATTCGAACCTGCGACCGTAGCAGTCGCGCGGTTCCGGACTGCGCGCCTAGAACCGCTAGACCACCGCGGCCGGCCGCGCGTAATGAGTATAATGAGCGGGGGCACTACGAATGTAGTGCGGGACAATACGTTGAGAATGTGGATCTCGCGGGAGGCGTGCCAGAGATAAATCCCTGCAGTCGCACTATCCTCTGTGTCCTCGGTGGCTCAGATGGATAGAGCGTCTGCCATGTAAGCAGGAGATCCCGGGTTCGAGTCCCGGTCAGGGCACACATTTTCATCTGTCCCCGTTGACGTATGCCAACGCCTGTAGGCAGCTAAGGGTGTTCACTTCATTGTAATTGTACTTGAATACACATGCCTCTACCAAGTTCCGTCGCAGCGGCGCTAGGAGTCGCTAGAAGAGCGACGGGGCGCGGGTTGCGCACCGGACACACTCCCACGGCCCTTCCGTCCAGCCGCCAGCGCAAGGTCAGCGCGGGTTCTTGCAGAGGCCACTTCCTGTGCCCGTGTTGCCAAGTGGCCGGCCTGGCCTGGACCGCGGAAGCCGCCCGGATGCCTAGCAACCGGTGCAGCCAGCCGCCGGCCGCACCGCTACTCCTACGGCCGAACGCAGGCCACACTCTCACATCTGGTCTCTAGTAACGTGCCCCCAGACATGACAGGATGTTACACTTTTCCTAAGGTTCGTTTGAGCAGTTGCCAGAGGGCTCGTGTGAGACCGACCTCGCTTTATTTGTTCATAAGACCCAGACTTTGGCTACCAGGTAGATGCCATTTTCCTTTACTTCCGGAAGGCGTTCGATACAGTTCCGCACTGTCGCCTGATAAACAAATTTAAGAGCCTACGGAATACCAGACCAGCTGTGTGGCTGGATTGAAGAGTTTTTAGCAAACAGAACACAGCATGTTGTTCTCAATGGAGAGACGTCTACAGACGTTAAAGTAGCCTCTGGCGTGCCACAGGGGAGTGTTATGGGACCACTGCTTTTCACAATATACAGGGTGTTACAAAAAGGTACGGCCAAACTTTCAGGAAACATTCTTTACACACAAATAAAGAAAAGATGTTATGTGGACATGTGCCCGGAAACGCTTAGTTTTCGTGTTAGAGCTCATTTTAGTTTCGTCAGTATGTACTGTACTTCCTCGATCACCGCCAGTTGGCCCAATTGAAGGAAGGTAATGTTGACTTCGGCGCTTGTGTTGACATGTGACTCATTGCTCTACAGTACCTAGCACATCAGAACGTAGCATCAACAGGTTAGTGTTCATCACGAACGTGGTTTTGCAGTCAGTGCAACGTTTACAAATGCGGAGTTGACCACGTCACTGTATGGAGAGTGTTACGGGAGAACCAGTTGTTTCCGTACCATGTACGGCGTGTGCAGGCACTATCAGCAGCTGATTGGCCTCCACGGGTACACTTCTGCGATTGGTTCATCCAACAATATATCAATCCTCATTTCAGTGCAAATGTTCTCTTTACGGATGAGGCTTCATTCCAACGTGATCAAATTGTAAATTTTCACAATCAACATGTGTGGGCTGACGAGAATCCGCACGCAACTGTGCAATCACGTCATCAACACAGATTTTCTGTGAACGTTTGGGCAGGCATTGTTGGTGATGTCTTGATTGGGCCCCATGTTCTTCCACCTACGCTCAATGGAGCACGTTATCATGATTTCATACGGGATACGCTACCTGTGCTGCTAGAACATGTGCCTTTACAAGTACGACACAACATGTGGTTCATGCACGATGGAGCTCCTGCACATTTCAGTCGATGTGTTCATACGCTTCTCAGCAACAGATTCGTTGACCGATGGATTGGTAGAGGCGGACCAATTCCATGGCCTCCACGCTCTCCTGACCTCAACCCTCTAGACTTTCATTTATGGGGGCATTTGAAAGCTCTTGTCTACGCAACCCCGGTACCAAATGTAGAGACTCTTCGTGCTCGTATTTTGGACGGCTGTGATACAATACGCCATTCTCCAGGGCTGCATCAGCGCATCAGGGATTCCATGCGACGGAGGTTGGATGCATCTATCCTCGCTAAGGGAGGACATTTTGAACATTTCCTGTAACAAAGTGTTTGAAGTCACGCTGGTACGTTCTGTTGCTGTGTGTTTCCATTCCATGATTAATGTGATTTGAAGAGAAGTAATAAAATGAGCTCTAACATGGAAAGTAAGCGTTTCCGGAGACATGTCCACGTAACACATTTTCCTTCTTTGTGTGTGAGGAATGTTTTTTGAAAGTTTGGCCGTACCTTTTTGTAACACCCTGTATATAAATGACCTAGTAGATTTTGTCGCAAGTTCCATGCGGCTTTTCGCGGATGATGCTGTAGTATACAGAGAAGTTGCAGCATTAGAAAATTGTAGCGAAATGCAGGAAGATCTGCAGCGGATAGGCACTTGGTGCAGATAGTGGCAACTGACCCTTAACATAGACAAATGTAATGTATTGCGAATACACAGAAAGAAGGATCCTTTATTGTATACTTATATGATAGCGGAACAAACAGTGGTAGCAGTTACTTCTGTAAAATATCTGGGAGTATGCGTACGGAACGCTTTGAAGTGGAATGATCATATAAAATTAATTGTTGGTAAGGCGGGTGCCGGGTTGAGATTCATTGGGAGAGTCCTTAGAAAATGTAGTCCATCAACAAAGGAGGTGGCTTACAAAACACTCGTTCGGCCTATACTTGAGTATTGCTCATCATTGTGGGATCCGTACCAGGTCGGGTTGACGGAGGAGATAGAGAAGATCCAAAGAAGAGCGGCGCGTTTCGTCACAGGGTTATTTGGTAAGCGTGATAGCGTTACGGAGATGTTTAGCAAACTCAAGTGGCAGACTCTGCAAGAGAGGCGCTCTGCATCGAGGTGTAGCTTGCTCGCCAGGTTTCGAGAGAGTGCGTTTCTGGATGAGGCATCGAATACATTCCTTCCCCCTACTTATACCTCCCGAGGAGATCACGAATGTAAAATTAGAGAGATTTGAGCGCGCACGGAGGCTTTAGGCAGTCGTTCTTCCCGCGAACCAGGAAAGGGAGGTAATGACAGTGTCACGTAAAGTGCCCTCCGCCACCCACCGCTGGGTGGCTTGTGGAGTATAAATGTACATGTAGATGTAGATGTAGATGCGCAGAGCTGAATTCGTGTATGAGCAGTGTCTTCTCTGTGGCTGTGGCTGTTTGCCGTATCAGCAAGTAGCCGGATGCTATCCGGAAAAATTTTTCCGGTGCGCCCAAGCTGATTCGCGCATGCGCATAGCAAGCTGAGTTATAGTGGGGGAGTCCTTCTCCACGTGACCCGTGTATATGTTTCGTCATATTGCTGTTCTGTCTTCGTTTACAGCTCCCACGTGAAAAAAAAAAAAAAAAAAAAAATGATTTCTGCGGCCGGGAGCCATCAAGTGATTTAATATACATTCTCATAATCATGAAAGGCCAGAATAAGTTAGTAGTTTCAATTTTCTGATTTTGCATTATTTCCACGTTATTAGCAATCAACCATTAATGTCTTAATGAAGCTATTTCTGTCATTTTTGTAGTGAAATTTGCTTCTATTAATTTTTTCCGCTGAGGCAGTTAGTTTATTTGAAACGGTGTGTTTCATTCCGCGCTATTGGTTACTTTCAACTTCGTTCAATTTCAAGAGCAAATTTTCATATTCTGGGACGGACGATATTATACCATAATAAAGAACGAGAGATGACTATACAGTACTGGACCTCCAAGAAAATTAGTATCACGACAGCCACATAGGAAAGCTGAACATCAGGTACTCAGAGTGCGTCTGGACACAGAAATGTGCTGTTAGAGCGAAATGAAGCATTTTAGCATGGTTTGTGAAACTCCGATGCTGCTGGAGTAGTCTCTGATGCCCTGTTCCTTTTATGACACTGTAAGGCCTCTTAATGCTATATATGTATGAACATACGTAAACATTGACTTGAAGCTGACTAAGTAGGCAAATTTGGTCAGTAGTTTTGAACAAAATATTTTGTTTCAAATATATTGACAACCGTAGCAGAATTTTATAAATCTGCCTTCTGTGAAACTGTTTTTCGATCACAAGGCACTTGTCTAGTACTTCCTCTAGGCCTGAAGTTATTTCTTAATTTGTGTTTACATCTTAAATTTATAGAATACCATTCTATGCTAAATCGTAGACTGGCAGCATACCGTGTTTTATCGTTTTAACTCCCCACATGGCTTTATATTTATTCTTAGAGTAGGACATAAACTGTCGGTTGTACAGTTCCTTTGTTAATCTTTTACACATTTTGAAATAGTCATGAAATTTATTGTCCTTTGTTCTGGTGTAAGCTACACAAGAAACAGTCTTTTTTTTTTTTTTTTTTTTTTTTGCAAGAAATTTGTATTCCATCTTACTAGCTTTTTGCAGTGCTGTGTAGATGTAAACCTAATTGGAAATGCTACATAACAATACTGCAAAGTACGAATTAAAAAAAAAAAATCTGTCAGAGTCACCACATAGCAAAATGTTATGGTAATTTTAGCTGTGGAGTCTAGTTTTGAAATGAATAATACCCCAAGAACTGCTTCCTTATTTGCATTCTTTATCTGGGCAGAATTGATAAAACAATTGCTCCAGATACAACTCCATAGGTCCTCTCAACAACAAGCCGCAGGGCTCCACATAGTCACGTGATGCCCCACCACGCACGAAATTCCACACAGAAATGCGACGAAAAGCGTTTGAGCAGAGCAGGCACCAAGCACGGGCTGCCTACGTCATCGTAGCTGCGCATGCGCAGTACAGCCTGTTGTCTGGCGCTGTCTAGCAACTGCTCAAACGAACCTATAGTTACAATTTGCCCAGATTTGCTCTGCTGCACACATTTACTACCAATTGGCTGTTACACGTGGCTGCGCTCGTCTATCAGTAGTTCCGTTACTATGAGTGATGGTGAGTAAGTACGCTACCGTATGTGCAATAACATCAGCTGCCCTCACGTGTCGTCTGCCCGTTCGGGAAAGCACAGCTCGTGATGTGCGCTCCATTCTCCCCACTCCAAAGCAGTCCCAATGCACGGTGCGTTGGCACACGCAGCATGGCTGCCGCGCATTGCGTGCAGAGGGGCACGGGCAGGAATGCGCGTCTGTGCAACATGTTACTGAAGCAGCGATAAATTTTACAGTGTGTACGTTATGCAACAAATAGTGTGGAAGTATGCATTAAATACACTGGAAGGTGTATTAGCATTGTATTCCTTATTTTGAATAGGATTATTTATCACATATGAACCAAAAAAGTACTGCCACAAATCTGATAAGGATTTAAAAAACAAAAAACAAAAAACCAAAAAACAGCTTGGCTTTTCGGACATACCCATAGAGCCACCGCAACAGTGAAAGATACAACAGTGTGTTTCAACAATTCAGAGCATTCATTAGGGCCAAACCAAACCCTGGAACGAAGTTACGTAGGTTTAGACTTATGTGATGCCACACAGGCGATTTTGGTCTCAGTTTGGATAGTATGAAGATGAGGACAACACAACACCCAACCCCCACGCAGAGAAAGTCTCCAACTTGGCCAGGAATCGAATTTGGGTCCTTTCAGTTAGCAACCTGTCATGCTAACCCCGTAGCTACTGAAATGGGGTATGATAAACTTCAAAAGTCAAACAATAAATAACTTTTTCAAAAAGTAAAAATTATTCCCAAATTTGTGTAATTTCCTTCAACTCAATGACTATCTTGTACTACACACTTTCCAAAGTAGCTATGTTCTTTCTTAGTGGTCAAGCTCTCTCAATACAAAATTTCATCGAAATCGGTTCAGAGAGTTAGTCGTGAAAACGTAATAACAATATCGATAAAATTTCCAATACCGATACCTTTTTTTCCGGATTCGATTTGGATGAAACGATGCCTATATGGCGTCCCCCAGCTATGCTCAAGTTACCCGTGAAAACAAATGAAAATTTGTCTAGTAATTTTTAAGAAGCGTGTTCAAACAGACAGGCAGACAGACGCGCAATTTTACATATTTATTATTAGTATAAATAGAGAGATATGTTCTTCACGCATCAAAGGCGAGTGATCCGACTCAGGATCATACTGAGAACGTCCCAGATGAATTGGAGAAATAAACTGCAATCCACCATTCACTATAAAGAACTCTCCATTAGGAATCGAATCGACTGGACCACAGTGGATTAAATATTATCATCTATTCTTAACGCAGTGCAATGTTATTTTGAGATACAGGTAAATGATTATACGAAGCCACATCTCGTGCGAAAAATGTGTGCCGGCCGATGTGACCGAGCGGTTCTAGGCGCTTCAGTCCAGAACCGAGCTGCTGCTACGGTCGCAGGTTCGAATCCTGCCTCGGGCATTGATGTGTGTGATGTCCTTAGTTAGGTTTAAGTAGTTCTAAGGGGACTGATGACCTCAGATGTTTAAGTCCCATAGTGCTTAGAGCCATTTGGACCATTTTTTTGAAAAAAATGTGTTTTTTCTGTTGCATGTCTGTATGATCAAGTACACTGAAGAGTCCAAACATTACAACTACGTGCTTAACAGTGTGTTGATCTACTCAATACAGCAGCGAGTCTTCGTTGCACGGAATCTAAAACTGCCTGTGTAGGTTCCTGGAAGTATGTGGCATCAGACGTCTACATAAAAGTCTCGCAATTCTCGTAAATGGGCCAGCAGTTTGTGGGCATGGAGATGGCGCTCGATAGTGTCTCAAGATGTCTTACATCGGGTTTACATCAGCCGAATTTGGTGACTAAGGCATCATTGTCATGCTCTTCAAACATTTGTAGCACGACTCTATGCTTGTGTCACAAGCAGTTATGCTGTTGGAAGATTCCATCGCTATTGGGTTAGGCATCAAGCATGAAGGGATACATGTGATTCGCAATAATGTTCACAGCTGTTACAGTGCCTATCCTCCACATGCTGCCTGCACCAGCCTGTGTCCATGGGACAATTCACGTTTCGAGCAGCTGTTCCCACGGATGAATGCGTACCCAGATGGACCATCGAGCTGGCGCAAGAAGAAACGTGATTATTGGAACAGGCAGCACGTTTCCTTTGATCGACTGGCGAATGTCAGTGACTCTAGGGACACTGCAATATGTCGTCACCCTGAGAACACGTAGGGGCCGTCTGCTGCGCAGCCCCTTGTTACAAAATGTGCGCTGAATGCTGTGCACTGGATCACCTCTGCCTGGACTAGGATTGTAGTCTGTCGCCAGATCTGCCGCAGATTACGTACCGTCCTGCTTGACAGAGCTGGTAAGTCTTCAACCTACACAACACCTTGTCGCCTGCTCATGATTTCACCGAACATTAACGGACTTTCCATAGATGGTCAAGACGGCAAACGCGCAAATGGTGTATTATCTTCGCAGATACGAATGCTCGTTCACAGATAGAGGGCCGCAACTATCTGCCCTTAGTCACGCCGGTCGGAGTAGCCGAACGGTTCTAGGCGCTACAGTCTGGAACCGCGCGACCCCTACGGTCGTAGGTTCGAATCCTGCCTCAGGCATGGATGTGTGTGTTGTCCAACCGTGGGACTGCTACGGTCGCAGGTTCGAATCCTGCCTCGGGAATGGATGTGTGTGATGTCCTTAGGTTAGTTAGGTTTAAGTATTTCTAAGTTCTAGGGGACTGATGACCTAAGATGTTAAGTCCCATAGTGCTCAGAACCATTTTTTTGTGTGTTGTCCTTAGGTTAGTCAGGTCTAAGTAGTTCTAAGTTCTAGGGGACTGATGACCTCATAAGTTAAGTCCCATAGTGCTCAGAGCCATTAGAACGCTTAGTAAAAGAAGTTAATTGTTGATTTCCCCTGCAGTTTTGATCTGCGCAAATACTTTCCTTGCTCTATTACGTACCTGAAAAACCACGAGGCGGCATTCACTCTCACAGTGATCAGTGAGCATGTTTTAGTGCACCAGCGTAAATTCCTGATGCCATTATCAATGTACACTGAAACGAAATGTGTGGCTAGGACCTCCCGTCGGGTAGACCAGTTGCCTGCTGCAAATCATTTTAGTTGACACCACTGCGGCGCCGTGTGCGTCGATGGGGCTGAGATGATGATGATGATGATGAAGACAACACAACACCCAGTCCCTGACCGGAGAAAATCTACGACCCAGCCGGGAATCGAACCCGGGCTCCTCAGCATGGCATTCTGTCACGCTGACCACTCAGCTATCGGGGCGGACAATATATACTGTCCGACCATGACATCATTGCACTTGGCCTCCCATGGCCTTTATCGGAAACATATGGTGACGTTACAGAAAACAAGTGTAGTGGTGACCAAGGAAAATGCTTCGTACTGTCAATGCTTTCAGGACAGTTGTGCCTATACTATCAAGTGATTCAGCATGTCCTCTGAAGTAACACGATAAGCCAACCTAAGTGCCTCACTACCAGATGCAGTAATATTGTTTTCGAGTAATATGTGTGTGTGTGTGTGTGTGTGTGTGTGTGTAAAAACACAGAGAGGGGGCAGATGGAGGGGGAAGGGAGGGTTGCCTTTCTCATATATCTGATGGGGTGCTCATACGACACGCAACAGAGAATGTTTTCATCGGGTCACTGAGAAATTAATGAACAATGATATAAATTGGAGTTAGTATTATATTTGTTACCTTATTGAATTTTTGTCCTGTGAATTAGATTAACAAAACCGGAACGGTTGCTTGTGGTATCCTTCCCCCTTTCTCTCTTCCCTTCACCTACTCCCCCTCCTTTCCCTGTCTTCTCATCCAGTTAATTTCTTTTTTGTTTATGTGTTTACAAAAAAATGGCTCTGAGCACTATGGGGCTCAACTGTTGTGGTCATAAGTCCCCTAGAACTTAGAGCTACTTAAACCTAACTAACCTAAGGACATCACACACATCCATGCTCGAGGCAGGATTCGAACCTGCGACCGTAGCGGTAGTGCAGTTCCAGATTGTAGCGCCTTTAACCACTCGGCCACTCCGGCCGGCTTATGTGTTTACATTCACTTAATTCTTCTACGGTTTGGTTTATGTGCATATTCATCTTCTGATACAGTGCCGTATTATTTAAGGTACGCAAAAGCAACAACATAAATATACAGGGCGGTCAGAGACAGTTTGAAAAGCTTGTAAGAGTGTTGCAGGGTAGGTTGCGCCGTTTCCGAGGTAATTAGCATTGAAGTTAGGCAACGAGGCCATTGTGCACGCATATGCAAGCGGCTCACAGTAGACGATATCGCCAATCGTGATCTTCGTTTGTTTTTGTTTTGTTTTTTTTCAAAAATTGGACAGGGGACGGTAGTAAGCATCGAACCCTAGCCAAAGACTGAGTAGTCTCGTACACTATTATCTACTCCATGACAACAACTACAGTAATTGTGGCGATATAACCTCGGCGTTGAGCGCCCGTAAACACACACAGTACACTAATTGTATCTGGCAGGCCGCTTGAATTTGCGCGCGAAACGACCTTATTGGCTAATTTTAGTGCTAATTGACTCGGAAGCGGTGCAACGTGTCAAAATTTTCTTCGCTTTGGGACTGGGTATTTATGTGTTCCTAACCATTTCACCTAATCTTCATCAAAAATGGTTCAAATGGCTCTGAGCACAGTGGGACATAACATCTGAGGTCATCAGTGTCCTAGAACTTAGAACTACTTAAACCTAACTAACCTAAGGACATCACACACATCCATGCCCGAGGCAGGGTTCGAACCTGCGACCGTAGCGGTCGCGCGGTTCCAGACTGTAGCGCCTAGAACCGCTCGGCCACCCTGGCCGGCTAATCTTCACCACCTTCGACGCTCAAGTCGCCGAGGTGGCATTAAATAGAAATACTTGCATCATCAACCTGAGACGTGATCTCCCGGCCTTTTGAACTGTACGTTCATTTCATTTTGCATGTACTTTACTTTTATAAATGTATTAGTTAGTACTTTCTAAAGGCATTTGTCTGTAGTTTAGCCTGCGCTGACGTGAAACGTATATGATAAATAGTTCAGACAAGAAGACAACAGAAACGTTTCAGTTGTGCTGCAACAGAAGAAGTTTAGATTGGTAGATCGTATAAGTAATGAGGAGATACTGGATTCTAATGGGGAGGAAAGAAATTATGGCATAACTTGACTAGAAGGAGGAACTAGCTGATAGGACGATTCCTGAAGAATGAAATAACGTCAATTTTGTAATTTAGAGCAAATAGCGGGGGTAAAAATTGTGAACTTCACTACAGTAAACGGATTAAAGGGGGTGTAGGTCACAGAAGTTATGCAGGGATGAAGAGGCTTGCACAGAATAGACCAGCGTAGAGAGCTTCTTCAAGGAGGACACCACAACATACGCAGTTTGTTGTCGACAGTCAGTCCCTGTTGAAAAACAACAATAGCATTCATCATCCCTCACTCAGCCTTAGTGTCGCACAGAAAGGAGTGAAGTCTGTGCCGTGATTATGTTTTAACAGATACCTAGTGACGTAAAGAATGTAGTCAATTTCAGACGCAAACTGAAAT
This sequence comes from Schistocerca americana, assembly GCF_021461395.2. Classification (NCBI taxonomy): domain Eukaryota; kingdom Metazoa; phylum Arthropoda; class Insecta; order Orthoptera; family Acrididae; genus Schistocerca; species Schistocerca americana. The sequence continues at coordinate 241,089,260 of NC_060125.1, read as the reverse complement.
CATTTCACTTTGACAATTTTCTTTCTGCTCCATAGGAATCATTTTGAAAGTATAACAATACAATGTGTGTGTGTGTGTGCCTGTGAAAAAGAGAGAAAGAGGCAGAAAGAAAGGGACTAATAATAATGGCGTGTGACGAGGGCCTCCCGTCGGGTAGAACGCTCGCCTGGTGCAAGTCTTTCGATTTGACGCCACTTCGGCGACTTGCTCGTCGATGGGGATGAAATGATGATGATTAGGACAACACAACACCCAGTCCCTCAGGGGAGAAAATCTCCAATCCAGCCGGGAATCGAACCCGGGCCCTTAGGACTGACATTCTGTCGCGCTGACCACTCAACTACCGGGGGCGAACAGAAAGGGACTGAACATAGAAGATAATTACGAAGGCTATTCGGAAAGTAACGTCCGATCGGTCGTGAAATGGAAATCACCGCAAAAACCAAAAGCCGGCCGCGGTGGTCTAGCGGTTCTAGGCGCGCAGTCTGGAACCGCGCGACTGCTACGGTCGCAGGTTCGAATCCTGCCTCGGGCATGGATGTGTGTGATGTCATTAGGTTAGTTAGGTTTAAGTAGTTCTAAGTTCTAGGGGACTGATAACCACAGATGTTAAGTCCCATAGTGCTCAGAGCCATTTGAACCAAAAACCAAAAATGTTTTGTTGGAAACTGTTAGCTACAAGTTGTAGCTACTTCTCTACACAGTCACTGCTCCGACTTAGACATTTGTCGTAACGTCGTACCATCTTTCCATTACCCTCTTCGTAGAAGGCAGCCGCCTGTGCTTTCCGCCACTTCTCCGCGCTGCCCTGCAGCTCGTTGTCTGTGCCAAAATCTTGTCTTCATAGCAAGTGGTTTGTGTGAGCAGAGGTGATATCCAGGAGGAGCAAGTTACAGGCTGTACTGTGGATAGTCTACCACTTCCAACCGAAACGCTGTAGGTGCGTCTCCATTGCCCCTGTAGAGACCGGCCGAGGATTTCATAAGGAAGGAAATGCAAGACAATTACGTTATGTGGCCTGCATGACATCAGGCAAAATCTCTTACCAGGCTCTCAATTATGTGGGAGACACTATTTTCTAGGCATCTTCACGTTCTCACTGCGAGCTCAGAACTGAAAAGAGCGACGTGACGCAATCGACGGGCATATTAGACAAACTGCCCAACACATCTGTGAAAAGCTTCATCGGCTTTTCATTGTGGTTTCCATTTAGCGCCTGATCGGACCTTAGTTTTCGAATAGCCCTCCTATAAAGAACGTTTTATGTATATACTCCTTCCGAACAAGCCTCGGAGGACCCATCTGTACCGACCGACCGCTGTGTCATCCTCATGAGGCAGGCGTCACTGAATGCGGATATGGAGGGGCAGGAGCATCTGATCAGCACATAGCTCTCAGTGCCGTTGTCACTTTTCGTGACTGGAGTCACTACTTCTCAGTCAAGTAGCTCCTCAGTTGGCCTCACAAGTGCTGAGTGTACCCTGTTTGCCAATAGCGCTCGGCAAACTCGGATAGTCACCCATCTGATAGGAATGGGTATTACCATCGTTGGCTTGTATACATACAGTGTGGTTACAATTAAACTTTCGCGACTTGAGCCAGTGTAAACGGGAAACTATTTACCGTAGGGGTAGCCTACTTAATAGCAATTATGTTGAAACTGTGCGCTGCAGAATTTGCGTTGTCGGTAGTGTTAGTGTCACGACCTGTCGTTAGGCGCCGGTACTTGTACGGCGACATAGGGTTGAAACACAAGCGTCAGTGTGTATTACAGCTGCAGGCAGCCAACACAGTTTTGAACACGGTGAGTAGTGCTTCACTCGTAAAGCTGTTTTATCAAAGCAATAGCAATACTGCGGAGCGCTCTTCGCGAGTATCGACGCATTAAAGGAATACAGAGAGGTCCTCATTCCACACCGGGAGAAGAACATTATTCGGACGTTCTAACGAACTGGCGACTGGGTTATCTCTTCTGGGAGAAGCCGAGAAACAACCGCGCCACGTCTTGCTGGACAGTTGCTGTTGGCATGGCTGAGAATGGTGGACGCAATGTGCAACCAACAAGTAGTGCACGAGCTGTGTCGCAGCAGCTGGACATTCCATGGTCCACCTTTGTTTGGGGCAACAGTAGATCAGTCTATAGCGTCGTCCCAGGCTGTCGTCGATGCACAGGGCCGTGACACTGAGCAATGGCTGTAGCCTGGACCATAAAACATGATACGCGGTTAACAAATATTACCATCTGATGTAGAAATTAAAATGACTTTCCTTCAGTAATTTATTCGTTGTTTCATTTTCGCATGTCCTTGCAAAAGTTTCCACGAAGTTTGACGGGCCTACGATCGCTCGTTTTTCGTGGAGGCCCTCCCAAGCAGCAAAAGTCTAATTATAACTGCTCTGTATGACAGGTTGATATATCACCATGTAAATGGTAAGGATGATACAGTATTTTACGCTGAGGAACTGTACTGTAATTTTAAATTTGACTCGTTCAATTCTTAGTGATAGACCGCTATTATGGTTCATGAAACACTCAAATCACTGAACTAAAAACTGTACTGAAGATCCAAAGAAACTGGTACATCTATCTAACATCGTTTAGGACCATCGCGAGCAAGACGTGGTATGGACTTGACTAATGTCTGAATTAGTGCTGGAGGGAACTGACACCATGAATCCTGCAGGGCTGTCCATAATTCCGTAAGAGTACAAGAGGGTGGAGATCTCTTCTGAAGATCACGTTGCAACGCATCCGAGATATGCTCAATAATGTTCATATCTGAGGGGTTTGGTGGCCAGCGGAAATGTTTAAACTCAGAACAGTGTTGCTGGAGCCACTCTGTAGCAATTCTGGACGTGAGGCGTGTTGCAATGTCCTGCAGAACTTGCCCAAGTCCGTTGGAATGCACAATGGACAAGAATGGAGGCAATCGATCAGACAGAATGCTTACGTACGTCAGAGTCGTATCTAGACGTATCAGTGGTCCCATATCACTCCAATTGCACACGCCCAACACCATTACAGAGCCTCCACCAGCTTGAACTGTCCCCTGCTGATATGCAAGGTCCAAGGATTCATGAGGTTCTCTCCATACCTGTTCACATCCACCCGCTCCATACAATTTAAAACGAGACTAGTGCGACCACGGAACATGTTTCCAGTCATGAACAGTCCAGTGTCGGTGTTGACGGGCCCAGGCGAGGCGTAAAGCTTTGTGTCCAGTCTTCAAGAGTATACGAGTGGGCCTTCGGCTCCCAAAGCCCATTTCGATGATGTTCCGTTGAATGTTCCGCACGGTGACACCTGTTGATGGCCTAGCATTGAAATCTGCAGCAATTTGGGGAAGGGTTCCACTTGTGTCACGTTGAACTAATCTCTTCAGTCGCAGTTGGTCCCGTTCTTGCAGCCATGTCGGAGATTTGATGTTTTACCGGATTTCTGATATTCACGGCACACTCGTGAAGTGGTCGTACGGGAAAATCAAAAAATAGTTCAAATGGCTCTGAGCACGATGGGACTTAATATCTGAGGCCATAAGTCCCCTAGAACTTAGAACTACTTAAACCTAACTAACATAAGGACATCACACACAGCCATGCCCGAGGCAGGATGCGAACCTGCGACCGTAGCGGTCGCGCGGCTCCAGACTGAAGTGCCTAGAACCGCTCGGCCACCAGCGGCCGGCACGGGAAAATCCCCACTTCATCACTGCCTCGGAGATGCTGTGTCCCATCGCTCGTGCGCCGACTGTAACACCTCGTTGAAACTCGCTTAAATCTTAATAACCTGCCATTATAGCACCAGTAACCGATCTGACAACTGCACCAGACACTTGTTGTCTTATATAGGCGTTGCCGACCGCAGCGCCGAATTCTGCCTGTTTACGTTTCTCTGTATTTGAATAAGCGTTCCTATACGAGGTTCTTTGCCGCTTCAGTGTATAGAAGCCACAGAACTGCGTTAGCAAATAAAGGTGTGGTGTTCACTGAGAAAAGATGCGGCATAGGTCACTGAGTACGCAGCGAGCAGCCTCAGGCGGCTGTGCGTGGTTTCTGTAGTGCCACTGAGACAGGCTGTTAAGCCGCTCTTGCGGCCCGGCCTGCCGTTCCGAGGATCGCCGAAGGCGTCGGCGCATGCACCGCGGCGTAACACAGCCTCGCTTTCCGGCTGAGCGGCCAGCGCGGGTAATTGCTGGACGCCGGAAGGTGCTCCGTACGCACAGGATGCCTCCTCCCTTCTCCTCTCCGCCCCCCTGCTGCCACTGCAGCTCATTTTCCTGTTTTTCAAGCGCCCACCGCGTTTAACGGAGTACGACCGGAGACCAGTCCCCCGGCTGTCACATCCTGCCGGGTGTTTTTTCAGCCAGTCAGCGCATTTACCTGCATCCGTCCCAGGGTCGCATCTCGCAGGACTCGACGTCCGTGTACCTGTTGCTGTGCGGAGATCACGTTCCGCGTCACTCGTGGGCCACCCAGTGACGTGGCAAAGGTGGTGATGCCGCGCCTGCGTTTGTGAGGGAACACTTGGATGGTCGCTTTCGTCTCTTCAGTGAGCTTCCGTGGCTTCGTGTGTCCGCCGCAACAATCAGGACCCACGCACACTTCGTCTACATCTACATGGGTACTCTGTAAATCACATCTAAGTGCCTGGCGGAGGGTACATCGAACCATCTTCACAATTCTCTATTATTCCAATCTCGTATAGCGCGCGGAAAGAACGAACACCTATATCTTTCCGTACGAGCTCTGACTTCCCTTATTTTATCGTGGTGATCGTTTCTCCCTATGTTGGTCGGTGTCAACAAAATTTTTTCGCATTCGGAGAAGAAAGTTGGTGATTGAAATTTCGTGAGAAGATTCTGTCGCAACGAAAAACGCCTTTCTTTTAATGATGTCCAGTCCGAATCCTGTATCTTTTCTGTGGCACTCTCTCCCATATTTCGCGATAATACAAAACGTGCTGCCCTTCTTTGAACTTTTCGATGTACTCTGTCAGTCCTATCTGGTAAAGATACCACACCGCTCAGCAGTATTCTAAAAGATGACGGACAAGCGTAGTGTAGGCAGTCTCCTTAGTAAATCTGTTACATTTTCTAAGTGTCCTGCCAATAAAATACAGTCTTTGGTTAGCCTTCCCCACAACATTTCCTATGCATTCCTTCCAATTTAAGTTGTTCGTAATTGTAATACCGAGGTATTTAGTTGAATTTACGGCTTCTAGATTACACTGATTTATCGTGTAACCGAGATTTAACGAATTCCTTTTAGCACTCGTGTGGAGGACCTCACACTTTTCGTTATTTAGGGTCAACTGTCAATTTCTGCACCATTCAGATATCTTTTCTAAATCGGTTTGCAATGTATTTTGATCTTCTGATTACTTTATTGGTAGATAAAGGACAGCGTCATCTGCAAACAACCTAAGACGGCTGCTCAGATTATCAGCCAAATCGTTTATATAGATAAGGAAGAGCAAAGGGCCTATAACACTACTTTGGGGAACGCCAGAAATCACTTCCGGTTTACTCGATGACTTTCGGTCAATTACTACTAACTGTGACCTCTCTGACAGGAAATGACAAATCCAGTCACATAACTGAGACGATATTCCATAAGCACGCAATTTCACTACAAGCCGTTTGTGTGGTACGGTGGCAAAAGACCTCCGGAAATACAGAAATACAGAATCCATCTGAAATTCTTTCTCAATAGCACTCAACACTTCATGTGAACAAAGAGTTAGTTGTGTTTCACAGGAACGATGTTTTCTAAACTCATGTTGACTGTGTGTCAATACACAGTTTTCTTCGAGGTAATTCATAATGTTTGAAAACAATATATGTTCTAAAATCTTGCTGCATATCGACGTTAACGATATGGGCCTGTAATTTTGTGGAATACTCCTACTACCTACTTAATACCGCAGACTGACTTGGAAACGTTTGTTGGCGGACACCGGTCGTATTGCAACAGGTACAAAATCAGTGTAACTGCCTCGACCTCTCGGGACAAATGTTGTCTCCACTTCTATAGCTTGTCTGAATTTTACTAGAAGAAACGAAAAGTGCGTGTAGAGGACAATGAGACAAGCAAATACACCGTAGGATAAAAAGAATTCAAATGACAGAAGACAAAGGAAATATCCGAATGCGACGGAAACAGGTAGATGTGATGTACACGCGCAGACAAACAAAGGATTACAGTCTCAGAAAAATTGGAAGGTGTATTCAAGAGACAGAATTTCAGAAGTCAGTAAAGCACTGGTCCACCTCTGGCTCTTAAGCAAGCAGCTATTCGGGTTCCCGTTTATTGACAGAGTTGTTGGATCTCCAGATATCTAACTGGCACGTTAGACCGTCAAAATTCCGATCTGGTCAGACGATCGTGCCCGTAATGCTCCAAAGGTTCTCAACTGGGGAAAGATCAGGAGACCTTCCTGGCCAAGGTAGAGTTTGGCAGGCACTAAAACAGGCAGTAGAAGCTCTCGCAGTGTGCGGACGGGCATTATCTTGCTGAAAAGTAAGCCCAAGGTAGCTATGCATGAAGGGCAACCAAACGGGGCGTAGAATATCGACGAAGTTCTGCTGTGATGTAAGGGTGCAGCGGTACACAACGAAAGGGGTGGTGCCTGCTATTAAAGGAAATGACACACCTGATTATCACTTCTGGTTGTCGGGGCGTGTGGCATGCGGTAGACAGGTTGGTATCCCACCACTGACCAGCGAGTCTCCAGACACGTCTTCGTCCCGTAATCTCAATGACTGGACTATAGTTGTTTCGGCGATGTGTCCCGCTTCGAACTGAGCCACGATGAGCAGAGAAGACGTGTCTGGAGACGTCCCGGACGGCGGTGAAATAACAACCTCACTGTCGCTCGTCGCATGGCCCGACAACCAGGATGGTTCAAATGGTTCTGAGCACTGTGGGACTTAACATCTGAGGTCATCAGTCCCCTATACTTAGAAATACTTAAACCTAACTAACCTACGGACATCACACACAGCCATGCCCGAGGCAGTATTCGAACCTGCGACCGTAGCAGCAGCGCGGTTCGGGCTGAAGCGCCTAGAACCGCTCGGCCACAGCGGCCGGCGCCCGAGAACCAGGCTTAATGGCCTGGGGTGTCATTTCTTTCCACAGCAGGACATCTTTGGTTGTCATCGGCGCTACCCTTACAACACAGAGGCTCGTCGACGATATTCTACACTCCGTTTTGTTGTCTACTTGGAAAACCATCCTTGGGTTACACTTCACCAACATAATGCCCGCCCACGCACGGCTTGCCTTCGTGCTTGCAAATCAGTACGTTGCCCTGAAAAGTAGCTGGATCTCTCCCGAAATTGAGAACTTTTAGAACATTATGTGCAGGGCCCTCCTTCCAGCTCGGTATTTTGACGATCTAACTTGCCAATTGGACAGAATTTGTACGATATCCAACTGCTCTATCAATCATTGCCAAGCCGAATAACTGGATGCATAAGGGCCAGAGATGGATTAGCGCATTATTGACTTGCTCGTTCTCTTGAATAAATCATCCAGTTTCTCTGAAATTTTATGATTTGTTTGTCTGTGCATGTACGAGGGCAGTTCAATAAGTAATGCAACACTTTTTTTTCTGAAACAGGGGTTGTTTTATTCAGCATTGAAATACACCAGGTTATTCCCCAATCTTTTAGCTACACAACACTATTTTTCAACGTAATCTCCATTCAATGCTACGGCCTTACGCCACCTTGAAATGAGGGCCTGTATGCCTGCACGGTACCATTCCAGTGGTCGATGTTGGAGCCAACGTCGTACTGCATCAATAACTTCTTCATCACCCGCGTAGTGTCTCCCACGGATTGCGTCCTTCATTGGGCCAAACATATGGAAATCCGACGGTCCGAGATCGGGGCTGTAGGGTGCATGAGGAAGAACAGTCCACTGAAGTTTTGTGAGCTCCTCTCGGGTGTGAAGACTTGTGTGAGGTCTTGCGTTGTCATGAAGAAGGAGAAGTTCGTTCAGATTTTTGTGCCTACGAACACGCTGAAGTCGTTTCTTCAATTTCTGAAGAGTAGCACAATACACTTCAGAGTTGATCGTTTGACCATGGGGAAGGACATCGAACAGAATAACCCCTTCAGCGTCCCAGAAGACTGTAACCATGACTTTACCGGCTGAGGGTATGGCTTTAAACTTTTTCTTGGTAGGGGAGTGGGTGTGGCGCCACTCCATTGATTGCCGCTTTGTTTCAGGTTCGAAGTGATGAACCCATGTTTCATCGCCAGTAACAATCTTTGACAAAAAATTGTCACCCTCAACCACATGACGAGCAAGCAATTCCGCACAGATGGTTCTCCTTTGGTCTTTATGGTGTTCGGTTAGACAACGAGGGACCCAGCGGGAACAAACCTTTGAATATCCCAACTGGTGAACAATTGTGACAGCACTACCAACAGAGATGTCAAGTTGAGCACTGAGTTGTTTGATGGTGATCCGTCGATCATCTCGAACGAGTGTGTTAGCACGCTCCGCCATTGCAGGAGTCACAGCTGTGCACGGCCGGCCCGCACGCGGGAGATCAGACAGTCTTGCTTGACCTTGCGGCGATGATGACACACGCTTTCCCCAACGACTCACCGTGCTTTTTTCCACTGCCAGAGCACCGTAGACATTCTGCAAGCGCCTATGAATATCTGAGATGCCCTGGTTTTCCGCCAAAAGAAACTCGATCACTGCCCGTTGTTTGCAACGCACATCCGTTACAGACGCCACTTTAACAGCTCCGTACAGCGCTGCCACCTGTCGGAAGTCAATGAAACTATACGAGACGAAGCGGGAATGTTTGAAAATATTCCACAAGAAATTTCCGGTTTTTTCAACCAAAATTGGCCGAGAAAAAAAATGTGTTGCATTACTTATTGAACTGCCCTCGTATACTACATCTAGCTATTTACATTGCATTCGGATAGCTCCTTCATGACGATAGTCGTTTCTCTCTCTCTCTCTCTCTCTCTTTATTTTCGAGCGTAATTCTAATAAACATAAGTCCTGAAACCAGTCATTTCATTTCCCCTATACGACCTTCTATCGTCGAGTAGATGAATACCCCGAGGACCCAAAACTCCAGATGCGCACTCGAGGACAAACACATCACAAAAAGTGTTCCAAATGATCCCGTTCATGTCAACACAGACTGCAGCACATCTCGTCACCAATTCCCATACATGTTCAAAAATCCTGGGCGCGTTCCGAGCGCCCTGACAATGCGTTCCCCGACTTCATCTACACAACAGTGCTGGAATACACCAAAGCTTTCAAATATCACCACACAAAAAAAGAAAAAAAAACGCGATGGATTTATGTCGGTGAGCCTGAAAGGCCGTGGTACTGGTTACCCACATCCGATACACTTGTTGTGGAAGCGCTGTTTACCAATATTAGGTTTCCGAAATATTGGTAATCTCAAACGAGAGCAGTTCATCACTTTATAATTTACGCCTCACTTTGCAGTTTTTCGAAATACCTGTAACCTTACATTAGCAGTGTTGTAACATTGGCATGACAGCATTTGTGCAAACGTTGTGTGCAGGAAACCACTGTTTTCGGGACCTACATTTATTAGGATTATTTTCTTGTTATATTGTTCTCTACTTGCCCATTTCGTTGGTACTATACATATCACAAAATGTTTTGCATCACCTCGGTTCCGAGAGTTCCGGAACCTTTACAGAAAATTGGAATAGAGATCAGCATAAACAGCATTTCCGCTCTTTTTACTGCTCATGAAAACCAAACATTGCGTGTTGTACCACCACACAGCGAGACTTTCAGAGATGGTGGTCCAAAGTGCTGTACACACCGGTACCTCTAATAGCCAGTAGCACGTCATCTTGCACTGATGCAGGCCTGTATTCGTCGTGGCGTACTATCCACAAGTTCATCAAGGCACTGTTGGTCCAGATTGTTCCACTCTTCAACGGCGATTCGGCTTATATCCCTCAGAGTGGTTGTTGGGTCACGTCGTCCATAAACACCCCTTTTCAATCTATCCCAGGCATGTTCGATAGGGTTCATGTCTGGAGAAGCTGCTGGTCACTCTAGTCGAGCGATGTCGTCATCCTGAAGGAAGTCATTCACAAGATGTACACGATGGTGGCGCGAATTGTTGTCCTTGAAGACGAAAGCCTCGCCAATATGCTGCCGACAGGGTGGCACCATCGGTCGGAGGATGGCATTCACTTACCGTACAGCCGTTATGACGCCCTCTATGACTACCAGCGGCTTTCGTCGGCCCTACATACTGTCATCCGAAAACAGCAGAAAACATCCAATCGCTGGACAGTGTGTCTGTGGAGTTTGGCCGGACCGGGTTGCCTCCCAAAAACGTCTGCGTCGACACTGAACGTTGAAGAGAAAGTGATGCCAATCATGAGGGGTCCATTCGGCATGTTGCTCGGACCATCTGTACCACGCTGCATGGTGTCGTGGTTGCAAAGATAGACCTCGCCATGGATGTCGAGAGTGAAGTTGCGCATCATGCAGCCTATTGCGCACAGTTTGAGTCGTAACACGACGTCCTGTGGCTGCACGAAAAGCATTATTCAACATGTTGGTGTTGCTGTCAGGGTTCCTTCGAGCCAAAATCCGTAGGTAATGGTCATCCACTGCAGTAGTAGCCCTCGGGCGGCTTGAGCGAAGCATGTCATCGTCAGTTCCTGTCTCTATGTCTCCTTCATGTCCGAACAACATCGGTTTGGTTCACTCCGAGACGCTTGGACACTCCCCTTGTGGAGAGCCCTTCCTGGCACAAAGCAACAATGCGGACGCGATAGAACCGCGGTATTGGCCGTCTGGGCATGGTTGAACTACAGGCAACATGAGCTGTGTACCTCCTTCCTGGTGGAATGACTGGAACTGATAGACTGTGAGACACCCTCAGTCTAATAGGCGCTGCTCACGCATGTTTACATCTTAGGGCGGGTTTAGTGACATCTCTGAACAGCCAAAGGGACTATGTCTGTGATACAACATCCACAGTCCACGTCTGTCTTCAGGAGTTCTGGGAATCGGGGTGATGCAAAACTTTTTTTTGATGTGTGTATAATAAGCAGATATCTGGTACAGAACTAGTAAATGTCCTTTAGTATTTGACTACTCTTTATATGTGTATACACAAGGGACAGCCAAATGAAAGCGAGGCAGGTGGTAAAGAGTAGCTAAACCGTTTATTATTTCAAAAATAATCGCTATAATTGGAAACAGATCTGGCAAAATGTGGGCTGGCATTATCCTACAATAGAATGGTGCTGTCCGTCAACATTCCAGGGCGTTGGACAAAGGAGGGCTTCAATTTTTGTGCAATTCCCACGTACCACTGTGCCTTGAATGTGGCACCGTGTTCTAAAAAGTCAGTGAGCAGCTGGTCCTCGCAGTCAAAGAAAAACGTCATGAATGTCGTTTTGACTTCGCTGGATAAGTTTCGCTGATAAGCCCTTGCACATTTTTAATACATTCCCGATCTCTTCTCGTATGATTTCCATATTTTTGGAGCCCTGAAGAAAGACATTGGAGGCTGTCGATTTGCATCGGACGAAAAGGTAGACGCCTGGGTATAATCATGGTTCCATCGGTAACCATAAACATTTTTCCATGAAGGCACTGATCGTCATGTTTCACTGTGAGATAAACGAATTAACAGGTACGTCGAGTACTTCTGAAATAATAAACATTTTACTTACCTTTTTTATCCGTCACGTTTTTACTTAACTGCCCTTAAGCAGACTAAATCCTTAGAGGAGGCAGCTTCGTTTAAAGTATGAGTGTAATTATCATGGCCGAGCGGTTCTAGGCGCTTCAGTCCGGAACCCCGCTCCTGCTACAGTCGCAGCTTCGAATCCTGCCTCGGGCATGGGTGTGTGTGCTATCCTTACGTTAGTTAGGTTTAAGTAGTTCTAAGTCTAGGGGACTGATGACCTCAGATGTTAAGTCCCATAGTGCTTAGAGCCATTTGAACCATTTGGTAATTATCATGTTCCGAGGAGCTAACGATAAATCGATGGAAGGTCGCCAAAAAATCTTTCGCTGTAGGAATCCGGCCAAGTAAGCGAAAGACTAGTTAAGTGCTCTTTAAAAAAATATATCGTACTCAAATGCTGTACTGTTGACAACTTGTGATAGCCGTAACTAGGTATAAACAAATATCCAATAAGGACGTGCGTCAAGTACACTGAATGTTTGCCGGAAGAGATACCCTTCACCAAGCTATGTAACGTTCGGCACCAACTAGCGACATGGAAGCGCTCACGACAAGAAGCCTGGTGGCCAGGTACCCGCCGCTTGTAGCACCGTCCGAGCGGTCTTCATTGGTAGGCGGCCTGGAGGTTCTTGAGTGGTGGCGATGCTCAAAGCGCCGCTCGCAGCGCCTGCAGGAATTTTCGAGGCACCAGTTCCGGCAGTATCGATAGGCTATGGTGCTATACGTCCAGTATAAGAGGTAGTGGAACTTCAACTGTCTCACTAAATAATAACTACAACGTAAACCTTTCGGCACATAGAATTTGTAGTATCCTCATCGCCACTGCAGAGTCTTGTACCGCAAGGAAGCAACGGAGAGAGAGAGGATGTTGTTATGGGTGGACGACATCCTCTTTCTACAACACAAATGCACACGTGGATTAATACGGTTCTTTGTTCATGTGAACATTTACTTAATTGGAATAGAGTCCATTTCTTGTGGTTCAAGCTCCTCAGTAATAGCCCTAAATCTACATCTACATGGCTACTCAGCAATTCACACTTAAGTGCCCAGCAGAGGGTTCATCGAATCACTTTCATACTACTTCTCTACCATTCCACTCTCGAATGGTGCGTGGGAGAAAGGAACATCTAAATCTTTCCGTTAGATCTCTGATTTCTCTTACTTTATTATGATGATCATTTCTCCCTACGTAGGTGGGTGCCAACAAAATATTATCATATCAGTGACACTCTCACCCCTATTGCGCGATGGAAATATCGTGTGGCTAGGGCCTCCCGTCGGGTAGACCGTTCGCCTGGTGCAGGTCTTTCGATGTGACGCCACTTCGGCGACCTGCGCGTCGATGGGGATGAAATGATGATGATTAGGACAACACAACACCCAGTCCCTGAGCGGAGAAAATTTCCGACCCAGCCGGAAATCGAACCCGGCCACTTAGGATTGACAGTCTGTCACGCTGACCACTCAGCGGACTATTGCGCGATAACACGAAACGAGCTGCCCTTCTTTGCACTTTTTCTATGTCCTCCGTCAATCCTACCTGGTAAGGATCCCATACTGCGCAGCTATATTCCAGCAGAGGAGCCCTCTTGCAGGCAATATCAGTCATCTTGCTGTTACGAACTTTAGTCTCAGTATAGTCACTAATCTGGTCGCTATGTACTGTCGTAGCCTGAGATGGGAACTGAGCCCACTCTGTGAATGAATAACAGACGGCAGACTGGAGTAGTGAGTCAGTGAGGCCCCCCGGTCAGCCGCGGCGGCCTATGTACGTGCTGTAGAGGGGGCGTTGGCGGCATGTTTCTTGTCCATTTGTCTCTGGTCTCTCTCGTAATAGGCGCGCTTGATCCATCGCCCACTAATGGATCTTTGCCGACCGGTGTGCTGGCAACAGCTTACGCCAGCACAGAATTGCCTCCGAGAGGTAATTTAAAACCGTTTTTAGACATGTTATCAACACCTCCTGTGAGATATCGACGGTACTTGTCATTGGTAATGTTTCCTTTAGCAGAATTTGGGTGATACATAAGTTAGAAACGGTAATAATCAAAAATCTATATAATCTTTCCACTTTTGTCTTTAACTTTTTCGTTTCATACCGCAACAAACTAATACAGATTCCAGTATAAAGACCTATTGAGTTAATTAGTTAATACATATTCTCTACACTTTATCAAGTTTACGACCTTTACTTACTACCCGCCGCCTGAATGGCTGATACTTGAAGATTACAAAAGGTAAATAAAATTAAATAGAAAAGAAACACATATAATGAATGGGGATTTGTACGACCTAAAGACTGATGGGACACAATAGCTGCCATAGTATAGTTAGAGGTCTTTTCTTTATGTGAATGAAACAGAATACATTATGGTAACAGTCTGTATTGTACGTGTCTGAATTCGGTTTGTGGAAGACTGACTGTCACATCATTTCGTACCTATGATCGTCGGACCAGTTGAACCTACCTCGTTCATTATTTTTCGTGGGAAATACAAATGACTATATAGCAGTCGAGAACCATAAAACATTCAGGATTGTTTATGCACTATTTCGAAGATCAACCACCAGTATTTCTGCCTTACATCACAAGCGTTTGCCTCAATAGGTAGGTAATAACGACCCTCCATAAGCCACCCAGTACTCGCACAACGCGTCCATGCGGGCAGCGTAAACCCGAGCGCGCGAGTATTAAATTTACCGTGCAATCAGAGAAGCGCGGTGCGTTGGCCTCCGCCGGCGCATATCGAATGGTCGGAGCAGGCAGGTTAGGCACTCCCTTTACCGGAAGTCACCGCACTCGCATTATTGTTCAAATTTAAATGCGTGCCGTCCCATCATCCGGTCCACAAGAAAGCCGACACGCTGTACCAGGCTACTCTTACGAGAAAAAATGTCACAGGTAAAACTGTAATACTCCTACCTCGCCGAAGCCGTTGAACTCTGGCGGACCTAAAGAGAAAAAGTCAGTGATAAAAAAGTCGAGCCTCTGCTCTTCAGTAGAAATTCGAGGGTTGCCCAGAAAGTAATGCACCGCATTCTTTTTCTTGAACAGTTCTGTACTGAACATCATCAGAATCACACACACGAAAGAATGGTGTTTTATCTACACTCCCTATTTTTCCACTTAATCTGCATCCCGTTCTTTGCCCTTCCTCCAGCCCGAAACAAGGGCGTGTATGTCCTGTCGGTAGTAAATATAGGTATGGGTGGGGTAATGCCCGCTGACTATATAATAACTCCTAACTGCTTCGACAAGCCTTACAACATAATAATTGGAAGTAGGGAGCAGTGGGAGAAAACAGTTCCACACCGTACGGGGGACATCGTTTGGTTCACCGATGGGTCGAAAACAGATCAAGGAGTTGGGGCAGGGTTGTACGAGGTTCAGCCAAGACTGAAGAGCAACATCTCTCTAGGGAAACTGGCCTCTGTATTCCAAGTCGAAATTACTGCAAATCAGAGCATGTGTGGAGGAGAATATGAGTAGGTGCTACAATGATCGTAGCATCTACATCTGTTCAGACAGCCAGGCAGCACTGAATTCATTGGCAGCTCCTGCAACAAGATCTAAGATTGTTGCAGATTGCCACAGGGCTCCGGTGGAGCTAGAGGGAAGCAATAGGGTGTACCTAGTGCGGTTCCCTGGCAACTCAGGGATCTGTGGCAATGAACAAGCCGATAGATTGGCTAGGATGGGAGCAACAACTCCATTTATTGGACCGGAATCTGTCTTGACAATCACCAATGCTATGATCAAATCAGAACTACGGAACTGGCTTAGGAAACAGCACATAGGATATTGGACCAAGGTCCATAAAAAAACATGGTAAGGTAATAATCCTGGGATTGAACAGGAAAGAGATCAAACTCATGACTGGACTGATGACCGGCCATGGGAACTTCAAAAAACACCTACACACAATGGGTATAATGGAAGAGGACCCTAAATGTAGGATCTGTGATGAGGGCGAAGAAACTGCATCACACCTAATCTTTGAATGCATGGCATTGGAGAGTAAAACATACAGAATCTTCGGGACAACTAGACCTGAAGAAATTATGTCTAACAAAAAACTGGTAGAGGGACTCCTTGCACTATTTAAGGGCACTGGTTGTCTTTACTAGATATACAGGGAGCGATACCTCACAACAAACCCAGTTTCGGTGCGGGCAGTGGCGGGTTAGACCTAAGCTGTTTTAGCTCTCCTGTTAAAATCAAATAAAATCAAATCAATGTCCTGTCGGTAACAATACTTGTCTTGGTGGCGGAGCCAGTGCTTCACTGTGTGAATCACCTCCTCATCGTCCTCTAAACGTCTTCCACGAATGGCATCCTTTAATGGCCCAAACAAGTGGAAGTCCGAGGGGCTAGGTCGGGGCTGTCAAGTCGACAGCCGTGGATGGTCTCCCGGACCGCTGATAATCATGGACCTCCGCCGAACCGCCTTCTGATGACCTCACCCTCGGTGCCCAGCGACTAACTGTACTTCTGTCGACAGCAGATGCTTATTAGACTTTGTACAAACGTTTGTGAATATTCCTCACTGTTTCTTTCTCTGCAGTGAGAAATTCAATGACGGCACGTTGCTTGTAACGTACACCACCTACAGACGCTACGCTGAAACTGTTCTGAAGCTACGCTATCTGTCGGAAGTGATGGAAACTTGGCGCGCTCACTGACGAGGCTTAAAATAATACATACGTAACGTTTCACATTCGCAGCATTGTTTTCGGCTGAGAAAAAAGTGTGGTGCATTACTTTCCTCCGTGCGGAGTGGGCGAGCGGTCTAGGGCGCCGTGTCACCGAGGTTCGAGTCCTCCCTCGTGCATGGGTGTGTGTGTTGTTCTTAGCATAAGTTAAAGTAGTGTGCAAGACTAGGGACCGATGACCTCAGCAGTTTGGTCCCTTAGAAATTCACGAACATTTGAACATTACTTTCTGGGCAATCCTCGTACAATTAGTAAAATTGTATTTTCTTTCGGAAAACTTAGGTATTCAACTAGTTTTGCCGTTCCATATCGATCTTTTTATTTTGCACAGGAGAATACGCTGTAATGAAGTTTGTGGGCAAATCATTTCTGTGTGTTGAACTGGGACTTGAAAACAAACCTTTGTGCTCGCCGAAAAGTTACGTTTTCCCAGGACTCATCTCTTGCTTTCGTACTCAGTGGTTCCGTTGATGGAGTTAACAAAAACAGTCTATAAGTAAGGCTTTTATTTTTCTTTGCTACCACCGAACAGTCACATCATCACACATGCTGTGTAACGAAATACACGCGTTACTTTCCTTATCGGGTACTTCTAAATTAGAAGCTCTTTTCACATCCATACGCGTTATCACTAGTCGTTAAGATTGTTTTACAATCCCCGTCGTCCCTGTTTTCATTTGGAGAGGTCGAGGCCTCAGAACGGCCCGTAATCATTATTAGGACGTACGAAAGTTGGTGCAATATCATAGACTGAAGCACCAACGATACTGGTACAGGCATGCGTATTCAAATACAGAGATATGTAAACAGGCAGAATACGGCGCTGCTGTCGGCAAGGCATTCGTGTCTGGTACATTTGTTGGATCGTTTACTGCTGCTACAATGGCATGTTATTAAGATTTAAGTGAGTTTCAACGTGGCGTTATAGTCGTCGCACGGGTGTTGGGACACAGCATCTCCGAGGTAGCGGTGAAGTGCCGCACGGGGTAGCCGCGCGGTCTGGGGCGCCTTCTCAGGGTCGGCGCTGCTCCCCCCGTCGGGGGTTCGAGTTTCAGTTAGATTAAGTAGTGCGTAAGCTTAGGGGCCGATGACCTTAGCAGTTTGGTCCCATAAGCCCTTACCACAAATTTCCGTAGCGATGAAGTGGGGGCCGGCCGCGGTGGTCTCGCGGTTCTAGGCGCGCAGGTTCGAATCCTGCCTCGGTCATGGATGTGTGTGATGTCCTTAGGTTGGTTACGTTTAAGTAGTTCTAAGTTCTAGGGGACTAATGACCACAGCAGTTGAGTCCCATAGTGCTCAGAGCCATTTGAACCATCGATGAAGTGGGGATTTTCCCGTACGCCCATTTCACGAGTGCACCGTGAATATCAGCAATCCGGTAAAACATCAAATCTCCGACATTTCTGCGGCGGAAAACGATCCTGCAAGAACGGGGCCAATGACGACTGAAGAGAACCGTTCAACGTGACAGAAGTGCAGCCCTTCCGCATATTGCTGCAGATTTCGATGCTGGGCCGTCAGCAAGTGACAGCGTGCGAACCATTCAACGAAACATCATCCATATGGCTTTCGTAGCCAAAAGCGCAATCGTGTACCCCTGATGACTGCAGCGACACAATGCTTTACGCCTCGCCTTGGCCCGTCAATACCGACATTGGACTATTGATGACTGGAAACTTGTTGCCTGGTCGGACGAAACTCGTTTCAAATTGTATCGAGCGGATTGACGTATACATGGAGACAACCCCATGAATCCATGGATCCTGCATGTCACCAGGGGTTTGTTCAAGATGGTGGAGGCTCTGTAATGGTATGGGGCGTGTGAAGTTGGAATGATGTGTGACCATTGATACGTGTAGATACGAATCTGACAGGTGACACGTATGTAAGCATCCCGTCTGATCACCAGCATCCGTGTAGCTGAGTCGTCAGCGCGACGGAATGTCATACCTAACGGCCCGGGTTCGATTCCCTGCTGGGTCGGGGATTTTCTCCGCTCAGGCACTGGTTGTTGTGTTCTCCTTACCATCATCATTTCATCCCCATCGACTCGCAAGTCGCCGGAGAGGTGTCAACTCGAAAGACTTGCACCAGGCGAACGGTCTACCCGACGGGAGACCCTAGCCTCACGGCATTTCCATTTTACCTGCACCCATTCATGTCCACATGTGAATTCCAACGGACTTGGGCAACTTTAGCAGGACAGTGCGACACCCCACACGTCCAGAATTGCTACAGAGTGGCTCCAGGAATATTCTTCTGAGTTTAAGCACTTCCACTTGAGCATACCTGGTGTGGTGTCACCGCCAGACACCACACTTGCTAGGTGGTAGCCTTTAAATCGGCCGCGGTCCATTAGTATACGTCGGACCCGCGTGTCGCCACTGTCAGTGATAGCAGACCGAGCGCCATCACACGGCAGGTCTAGAGAGACGTACTAGCACTCGCCCCAGTTGTACAGCAGACTTTGCAAGGAAAGGTTCACTGACAACTACGCTCTCATTTGCCGAGACGATAGTTAGCATAGCCTTCAGCTACAATTGCTACGACCTAGCAAGGCGCCATAATCCTTTGCTATATATATTGTGGTTATAACATGTATCATCAAGAGCGATGTTCTACAAATGAGGATTAAAGTTAAGTATTCCAGAAGCTACGTACTTTTCTTTATAGCATTCATTACGGATCCTGTTTCAGACCTCACGCCAGCCTGCGTGAGTTTAAGCGCGTGCCTTTCGGCTTCCTCTCATTGTGTCTAGGCTGTCTTGTCTAGACACAACACCTGGGATGCCCTACAACGTTCTGTTCTTAAGTGATCTCTACCCCCTCGTAATCTTATAGATTTCTGGACTGCCCTGCAGGATTCATGGTGTCAGTTTCCTCCAGGATTACTTCAGACATTAGTCGAGTCCATGGCACGTCTTGTTGCACAACTTCTGCGTGCTCACGGGGCCCCTACACGATGTTATGCAGATGCACAGATGCACCAGTTTCTTTGGCTCTTCAGTGTAGTTGTATACACTATTTGATCAGAAATCTCCAGACCCCTACGTCATGTCGAATTGACCACTAGAAGTTACACCCCAGTACATAAAAGGAGGCGAGGGCTAATGTGTCAGTAGAAAAGCAGTAGCAGCAGAATGGTTCACTCAGGAGAGCTCAGTGACTTCGAAGTTGGTCTAGTCATTAGAAGTCTTCTGTATAACATATTCACACGGACATTTCAACCCTTCTAAAGCTGCCCAAGTGGACAGTTGGTAATCTCATTGTGAAGAGCGAACGCGAACCGCAACCACGGAAAAACCAAGACCAGGCAGAACTCATGTACTGACGGACAGGGACTGACGAGCAATGCGGAGGGTGCCTGTAAAAATCACGTGAACTCTGCGGAAGGAATCCCTCGTGGGTTTCAAAAGTACTACTGAGAGTCGAGACAGCGCAGTGAGTGTGCGTATGGATTTAAAAGGAATAGGATGCAATGGTTGGCCAACTCTACATAAGCCACACATTATGGTATCCAATACTAAGCGGTACTTAGGGTGGTATAAACTGTGACTCCACTGGACAGCGGATGACTGGAAGCGAGTGATTTGCTGTGATGAATATATAATGTGTGATGGTTCAAATGGCTCTGAGCACTATGGGACTCAACATCTGAGGTCATCAGTCCCCTAAAACTTAGAACTGCTTAAACCTAACTAACCTAAGGACATCACACACATCCATTCCCGACACAGGATTCGAACCTGCGACCGTAGCGGTCGCGCGGTTCCGGACTGAAGTGCCTAGAACCGCTCGGCCACACAGGCCGGCTGAACGCGTTTTAAAGCATTCTGTATTGCGTACAGTACAGGAACAGTTTCGGGACGATAATAGGTTGTACCAGCTTCACGGTTCACCCTGCCATAAAGCAGCATCGGTCGGACGATGGTTTGTGGGCAATAAGGTTCCTGAAATGGACTAGCCTGCCCAGTGTCCCGATCTGAATGCAATTCAGCACCGTCCCGATGAGTTAGAACGTCGACTTTGCTTCAGACCCAGGCGACCAACATCACTATCTTCTCTAGTTTCGGTCCTTGAGGCAGAATATGTAGACATTCTCCCAGAGACATCTAGACAAGTCAATTAAAGTGTGCCCAGGAGAGTTACAGCCGTCATAAAGGCGAAGGGTCAGCACACCTGATATGTCATGTGTCGGGATACTTTTGATCAGATACAGTAATCTGTGTAATTTTTCTAACACCACAAAGCCGAGAGAATATAAACTACGTTATAAATATTACACAGAATATCGAAACGACTTACTATGAACATTCTCGAAGAACTGGAAATATATATTCATGTAGATAAAATTCAAAGGAATATAAGAACAACGAAATGTAACATCATGCCTGATAAGCTGTATATACACTTTGTAAATATATGGCATCGTTATAAATAATTGTCAGAATACCGAACTATCAAAATATCTGTTAAAAACGCATTTTTTGTGTTTCGCAAAAACAAAAAATGTTATACTTACAACGAGTTAATAGAAAAAATTTACTGTAGATGCAATAGGGTCGACACTTCCAACTAAAGTACCAACGCAAAAGTAACCATAAAATAACCACGATTTACGTATAGATAATCTTACCAATGTTACTCTCGCAGGTCGCTTGATAATAGCAGTCAGTCGAAATAGTTCTGTCACGTAAAATATTAAAAATGTATTACTTGATTGCAGCTAGTTTTGGAGCTTACATTTTCATCAACAGAGAATTCTAACATTACTGTTTAACACCTTTTTATTAAACAGAAGTGTTAAAACAGATAATCCTTATGTTGATCTTTTGGTGGAGTGCGTGGAAAAGTTCCTATTCAACAGAGACACTCTGCGTTCAGTAATGTTGAGAGTGGATTTTCGTCACCACATTTTGAACTTGAAAATGGACAGTTAAGTACTACATATGTATCATTCTGCTAGCATCTTATATAATTTGTAAAATGTTTCGTATATAGTCTGAAGCAACGCGCAAATTACCTTTACGATCGAGTGGGCCTGCAGCGCGGAATAAATCTCTTAGAGACATTATGTAATAAAATCTAGATTGGAACTGCGGTAATTTAATGACGTGATTATTGTGGTGGATACATTTCTACTTAATTGCCTCAGATCATCTGGGAAAGTTACATAACATTTTTTATTTTATTGTAATGTTGGTTAATCATATTTTCGGATATACTAATTTGTTAGTAACGACCATACATCATCAGTGGTCTTTGTCACGTGGTATAGGTGTAAGAGTCTTATGCTATAAGCTATTTTGTGGTTTGCTCCTGTTTTTAGTGGTCCTTTCTCTTAATTTTTATAATTTTACGTTTTATTGTCAGATCTGCCAGATTGACAGTTGGCCAAAATGCAAATGGCTACAGTTACCATGGTGTGTTGATGTTATCATTTCGGATGTGTCTGTGGATTGTTTGTATCTATCCGATATCTTTTGCTGGGAATTTAATAAAGTTTCGAGTTAAATGTTTGTTTTAAATCATTTCCCTCATTAAAAGCGTCATCAGATCGTTGTATCATGTGTATGTAGATTTCTTTCTCTTCACGTGCGTTCATTGCTAAACCTTTAGGCAGTGTGTGTAAAATTTTCGTTGCTAACTCCATTCGTTCTGGGTTGTGGTTATCGTCCTCAAGTGTTTGAAGAATGTAGATGGATGATTTTCTCTAACTCTCGTGTGATCTCGGTATCTTGTACTGAAGTGCCTGTCCTATGTAAAATTTATTGCACTCCTGACATTCGATTTTGTATATGCCTGGGTTGCACGAATAATTTTTTATTTCCTAAGTGAAATCTATGCTGGATATTGTTGTAGGTTTTGTACGTGAATTGGATACTTCTTACTTAGCGCGTTTGATTTATTTGTTATTGTACTTAAATATGTTATCGGTATGTACGTTGGTTTAGTCTTTTTTTATTGTTTCTCTGAATAATTTTATGTCCTTGGTAGACTTTTGGTTGCAGAGGTGTAGTTTTTCTTTAATATCTGCATTACTGTGTCTGTATTGAAAACATTTTGTTGTGCTATATATCATGAAGCATCGAGCTCTTTTTGTATGGCACCTTGGTTTAGTGGTTGTGTTGATCATGACTTGGAAATACGACTATGTGTGGCTGTGTACCTTTGGATGGCATGAATTAGCATGTATGATGTGTGCTTCCTGCAAATTTCAAAAACGTGTGAGTTATTGTTGTTAGTGATTGTGAGGTTCAGGAAATTAACTGGTTTGTTCGTTTCTGTTGCCACGATGAAGCATATTTTAGAATATAGTTTATTAATGTAGTTTATTTAGTGCTTGATGGATACGTTCGATGTCAAGCTCATCTCCATCTTCAAGAGCAAGTGTGTAAGCCACTTACCTCAAAATAACAGATGATTTTCTTCGTTAGGGAATTTGTGGCGGCAAAAAATTTTTCTTCTAACGTAGCAAGAAAATATTTGCTAAGGTGCCGGAAATACTGCAACTCATGGCTACTCCGGCTAATTGGGAATGTGAATCATTGTTGATTTCAAAATAATTTAGTGTTGTAACTATATTGAGGAGGTCTATGATTTCTTGTATGCCTGCAACTGAAATTTTTCTGTATTGTGAAATGTTATTCTGTATGTTTATAATTACCTTTTGGACTGTTTATTTGTAAGTTGTCGTTGTGGCCTTCAGTCCAGAGACTGCTTTGATGCAGCTCTCCATGTTACTCTATCCTATGCAAGTTTCTTCATCTCCAAGTACCTAATGCAACCTACATCCTTCTGAATCTGTTTAGTGTATTCATCTCTTGGTCTCCCTCTACGATTTTTACTCTCCACGCTGCCTCCAATAATAAACTGATGATCCCTTGATGCCACAAAATATGTCCTACCAAACGATCCCTTCTTCTACTCAAGTCCGCATCTCGTGGTCGTGCGGTAGCGTTCTCGCTTCCCACGCCCGGGTTCCCGGGTTCGATTCCCGGCGGGGTCAGGGATTTTCTCTGCCTCGTGATGGCTGGGTGTTGTGTGATGTCAGTAGGTTAGTTAGGTTTAAGTAGTTCTAAGTTCTAGGGGACTGATGACCATAGATGTTAAGTCCCATAGTGCTCAGAGCCATTTGAACCATTTGATTTTTCTACTCAAGTTGTGCCACAAATTTCTCTTCTCTCCAATTCTGTTCAGTACCTCCTTATTAGTTACGTGATCTATCCATCTAATCCTCAGCATTCCTCTGTAGCACCACATTTTTAAAGCTTCAATTCTCTTCTTGTATAAACTATTTATCGTCCACGATTCACTTCCATACATGGCTACACTCCATACAAATACTTTCAGAAACGACTTCCTGACACTTAAATCTATACTCGATGTTAACAAATGTCCCTTCTTCAGAAACGCTTTCCTTGCTATTGCCAGTCTACATTTTATATCCTCTCTACTTCGACCATCATCAGTTATTTTGCTCCCCAAATACCAAAACTCATCTACTACTTTAACAACTTTAAGTGTCTCATTTCCTAATCTAATTCCTTGAGCATCACCCGATTTAATTCGACTACATTCCATTATCCTCGTTTTGGTTTTGTTGATGCTCATCTTATACCCTCATTTCAAGACACTTTCCATTCCGGGTATATTTGTATAGAAGGTGATAACATCGAAGGATACTCGTAACTGTTAAGTGAAATTTTATTGTCCTTTTTTGTGTCAGTACAAGAGAGTTTTTTTATAGTGAATTTGTTATTGAATCTATACAATTTTCAGTTAAATATTTTAAATGCATGTAGAGTGTAAAGGGTATAAGTCTGATTATGGTCGCCAATAGCGTAATACTTGACAGTCGACTGCTGTCAAGTGACCATGGATCAAAGCAGCCGTTCTACGCTTCCGGTGCCTTATGTAGTGTTTGCTTTGCCGAGTGTCTGTAGTTGAGTTGCGTTATAAAAGACTATCCATCATAAGAGTTTGATCTGCGGGCTGTCAAAATTCTCGCCGTCGCCGCAACAGCCTAACAGGATGTGTGTACTCCCCGAGAGCGCTCGCGTGTCATTTGTTCAAAGGTGGCCTCGTTTCTGTCCTTGGTCTTAACTCCGGGTATTCCACTGTATGTTTAAAGCACGGACTCCACCTTGGCACATTGTCAGACAAGTAAGATCAACAAAGGGATATTAGGAGACAATGGCACAGCACATTTAAATAAGAGCGTGGCAACAGGAAATGGATACCCTCGAAAACTTTTCGTGCTCTTAGTGTTCGTGAGTAATAAATTAGTGGAAAGCTGTAGTTGTAACGATTGCGCCGCAACAAACGAAAGCCATCCGCGGTGGCCGAGCGGTTCTAGGTGCTTCAGTCTGGATCCGCACGACCGCTGCGGTCGCAGGTTCGAATCCTGCCTCGGTCATGGATGTGTGTGATGTCCTTAGGTTAGTTAGGTTTAAGTAGTTCTAAGTTCTGGGGGACTAATGACCTCAGATGTCAAGTCCCATATTGCTCAGAGCCATTTGAACCATTTTGAACAAACGAAAATTTGTGCCGGAAAAGAGTGCACGTCACGATGTACTGCTAATCTCTGCTTTTCTAGCGTTGAGAAGTGATGAGAGGAGATAGAGAAAAGTTTTCCTGGACTGCAGGCGTGATCAGAGAGCCTAGCGGTTCAGGCACCTGCCCGGAATAAGCAGTAGGCCAAGGTTAGACTTCCACTCTGACACAAATTTTTAATTCTCACCAATAATTCATTACATTGCTAATTGAGTATTTCTGAAGACTTTCCACTTACATTATCTAATCAAAAGTGTCCGGTTGCCATAGTCTATTGGGGAACTTATCACCAGATGTCAAGAGCGGCAGGCGCAAAATTATAACAGGAGACGGGTGAGCCGTGAATTTACTTTCAAAATCTCTTTCTTAAGGAATTTACTTTATTTACTAGCAATTCATCAAGAACATTAACACATTTAATCACACTATGTGAGCGTGGATGTAGTTGCCAATGGGTAACTGATGACAAATTAATTTTTTTTTTCAATAAATGGATATTTTATTCATAAAAGACCCCTTTTTTTAAAAAAAAAAACAGATTTAAAATTATAATCAGAAAGCACCCTGTAAATATCAAGTTACAATGTATTCAGAGGCAGAAATAACAATTTTTTTCTGATAGTATGAGCTTTCGGGCTGAGAACCTTGCCGCTCCCTTTTAACACGGCCGTAGTCACGATCGCTCACAACAACCTCTGAATAACTACACTGGTGCAAATCTGCAACACACCAGATTACTTTAAACTAAAAATTTTAACAACTCACACAAACTACGCACCCCGTAAGAGGGATGGAAATGGTACAAAACACTCACATTAAAAATTATTTGCCACCGAAAGTGCAACTTGTTTTTAAAAGAACTCTTACTGTGGAAGGGTGGCAACTTTATATACTAAAAAGACCATTTAAATAAAATCCATGAAATGCAGTTTTCCATAAAATGTACCAACATGCTCTACATTACACATATACCACCTCGCAAGATGACAGGCAAGATAAACACATATGTCAGGAATTCGGCCTTTACACCTTAAGCAATAAATTCGTTAACACCGAATCCCACAAACATGACTGAGGCAGCTATTAACGTACGGCAGACCGACAAACAAACAGATACTAACTGCCTAACAAATGAGGACGAGAGACAGACGAGCAAGCTGGGGAGGAGAGACTGACCAAGAACACAAGTAGAATTTAACAGGTAAATGAAACACCGCATCACGAATCACTTAACTTTTAATAAACTGCGATTTCTGGCGAAGACCTGGCGCAGCACCCCCAGCGCTCTCACGAACCGTCCGCTGCCAGCCGCTTCAACAGACGCAGGAAGGCGCGCGGATCTCCCGTCTCACGGCGTCGCAGCTCGCACTGGCCAGACCGACGTCGTGGGTTGACTCCTGTTGCTCTCGTGTCGGCCGCGAAGCCACTACCCCTCGCTATACGGCGTGGCCCACTGGATTCACGTGGCGACCTCACATGCGCCGACGCTCCAGGCGGAGAAGTCATCTTGTGTCTCAGTGTGCGACGGACCAACGATGGATACAACCGCCAATGACCGTTGCCCGAGCAACTGGAGCAGACTGGCGACCTAACACATACTAGCACTCTGGACAGACGGACAGACACTGACTGCCCCACACTGACTCGGCTGACCAACTGAACAGACTCGCCCAGACTGACAGACTGACCCGGCTGACCAACTAACCAGATTCGCCGAGACTGACAGACTGGCTTGGCTGACCGACTAACCAGACTCGCCGAGACTGACAGACTGGCCGCCGAGCTCATAGCGCCCCTTAAATGCACGTGAACAGGCAACTTTTCCCGTTTCCCACCAGAGGGGGACACCAAAGCTACGATTGCCACAGCGGCGCCACCGCCAGAAACGGAAGGCGACTGCTTTACACTACGCGCTGCGGCGCATTCTTCAAAACAGCAAATTTTACCACGGCTCAACGGGGAGTACTATGTTGTCAGTAGAGAAGCAACGACAGCAAAATGGGTCGATCAGGAGAGCTCAGTGACTTCAGACGTCGCCTAGACTTTGAATATCACGCTATTAACAAATCCACCAGGGACATTTCAACTCCTTCTGAAGCTGTCCATGTGGGCTGTTGGCGATGTGGCTCTGAAGTGGAAACGCAAAAGAACGACCACGGTTAAACCTAGGGCAGGCACACCTTATGTACTGTCGGACTGGCACTGACGCACATTACGGAGGGTGGCTGTAAAAAATTGGCATGACATCAGCGGAAGGAACCACTCGTGAGTTCCAAACTAGCAGCCCAGTTAACACAATGACTGTGTGTAGAAAGGTAGAAAGAATAGGGGACAAGGGTCGAACAGCCCCGCATACGCAACGTATTTCATACTGACAAGGAAAATTCCCATCGCACCCCTTCAGATTTACTGATAAGTTGGCCCATTGGATAGACCGTCAAAAACTGAACACAGGTTAAGCTTGAAAACAGGGATAAGGCGTACTGAACTGTGGATAAAAGAAGAAAAATAGACATAGTGAACTGTCCAACATAAACATGTCGAGCAACATTATCAGCCGTCGTGACATGGTTGTGTGGTCGCGGTGGTAGATTGCGAAGTGGGAGATCCGGGCTCAATTCTCAACCAGTACAATCTTTTTTTTCTTCACAAAATTACGAACAAATTTCCGTCCGGTCACTGACGTGTGTGTTCGCTGTATTCAAATACAGTTCCCCACAGTCGTTTAATGAACAAAGTAAGAGCATATGGACTATCAGACCAATTGTGTGATTGGATTGAAGAGTTCCTAGATAACAGAACGCAGCATATCATTCTTAATGGAGAGAAGTCTTCCGAAGTAAGAGTGGTTTGAGGTGTGCCGCAGGGGAGTGTCGTGGGACCGTTGCTATTCACAATATACATAAATAGCCTTGTAGATAACATCGGAAGTTCACTGAGGCTTTTTGCGGATGATGCTGTAGTATATCGAGAGGTTGTAACAATGGAAAATTGTACTGCAATGGAGGTGGATCTGCAACGAATTGACGCATGGTGCAGGGAATGGCAACTGAATCTCAATGAAGACAATTGTAATGTGCTGCGAATACATAGAAAGAAAGATCTCTTATCATTTAGCTACAATATAGCAGGTCAGCAACTGGAAGTAGTTAATTCCATAAATTATCTGGGAGTAGGCGTTAGGAGTGATTTAAAATGGAATGATCATATAAAGTTCATCGTGGGTAAAGCAGATGCCAGACTGAGATTCATTGGAAGAATCCTAAGGAAATGCAATCCGAAAACAAAGGAAATAGGTTACAGTACACTTGTTCGCCCACTGCTTGAATACTGCTCACCGGGGTGGGATCCGTACCAGATAGGGTTGATAGAAGACTTTGAGAAGATCCAACGGAGAGCTACGCGCTTCTTTACAGGGTCATTTAGTAATCACGAAAGCGTTATGGAGATGATAGATAAACTCCAGTGGAAGACACTGCAGGAGAGACGTTCAGTAGCTCGGTACGGGCTTTTGTTGAAGTTTCGAGAACATACCTTCACCGAGGAGTCAAGCAGTATATTGCTCCCCCTACGTATATCTCACGAAGAGACCATGAGGATAAAATCAGAGAGATTAGAGCCCACACAGAGGCATACCGACAATCTTTCTTTCCACGAACAATACGAGACTGGAATAAAAGGGAGAACCGATAGAGGTACTCAAAGTACTTTCCACCACACACCATCAGGTGGCTTGCGGAGTATGGACGTAGATGTGTCGTGACGTAATGTCAGTTTGCAACAGTGACACGTAACGAAGGGACCTCCACAGGTATGTACCTCCTATTTGTTCCACACAGGTACCACAAGTTATGCCTCTTGCGTTCCGTTTTGGAAGTTTTGACTCTTGAATTCCTAAATTGTAACATAGATCACACCCGTTCATTTGCCGTCTTTATTTCTGTGAGAGATCTAAGCGGAATCTCATCTGCTCTCACTATTCATCACAGAATATGAGTCATGTGGTAAGAAAATGTTATCGTCGCGAGTAAATGTGACGAACTGTGTGAACAGGCGAGATGCTTCATAGATCTCTCACATAAATTAAAACAACAAATAAACGTGTGGGAACTATGTTACAATGAAGGAATTCAAGAGGCAAGATTTCCAAAACGGACGCAAGAGGCATAACATGTGGTACCTGTGTAGAACAAATAGGGGGTGCATAGGTCTCCAGGTCCCTTCGTTACACGTTATAGGTCACTTTTGCAAACTGACATTACGCCGCGACACATATATACAAATCTGAACACAACGAACAGACACGTCAATGACCAAACAGAAAGTTCTTAATTTTGTGCAGGAAAAAAAATTGTACTGGCTGAAATTTGAACACGGATCTCCCGGATCGCAATCTACCAGCCGGAGCACACAACCACGACGACTAATAACGTTGCTCGACATTGAAAGTATTAAATTTGGACCGTTCACTGTTTCTATTTTTCTTATTTTTTCCACGCTTCAGTACACCTTCTTCCTGTTTTCATACTTGATCTGTGTGCAGTTTTTGACGGACTATCCAATGAGCCAACTGACCACTAAATATGAGAAGGGCGCAATGCGGAGTTTCTCTTTTCAGTGTTAAACGACACATGACGTGGTGTAAATAACGATGCGACGGGACTGTGGGTAATTGTAAAAGAGAGAATGACGCTGTACTTTGTGGCAATGCGATAGAAGGACCTGGGTTTGGCGGAAAGGCTGCAGAATGTTACCTGTCATCATTTGTAGTGCCAGCATTGAAGTAAGCAGGTGGTGGTGGTACGGTACTGGGGTGTTTCTCGTGGTTAGGGCGTGGTCGACCGATTGCGCTCAAGAAAGCATTTAATGCGAAAGGATTTGAGCACATTTTACGACATTTGTGCTGCGTAAGTTGAGGAACAGTTCAGAGAGGATGACTGTGATGGCATCACAATGGGCACTGCCATAAAGCAGAATCTGTGATGCAATGGTTTGTGAACAAAATCATTTCTGAAATGGACTGACCTGCACAGAGTCCCGACCTCAACCCAATGGAAAGCCTTTTGGATTAGTTAGTTCGTCGACTTTGCTCCATACCCCAGCATCCAACACTGCTACCTTCTTCAGTTCTGGCTCTTGTGGAACAATGGGTAGCCAGGCTTCCACAGAGATTGAGGAACCCCATTGCAAGTGTACCCAGCCATAAAGTCGAAGCGTGGACACACCGCACATTAATGTCCACTAATCGGTATCCAGATGCTTTTGATCAGACAGTGTACATTATTTCAAGTCAGTAAATGTTCATTGACAACATTGCAGGAGTCACAGGTGTGTACGGCTGAACGGCACGCGGGAGATCGGACATTTTGAGCAACCTTGTAGTGATGATGACGCCTCGTCCAACACTCACCGTGCTTCTCTTCGCTGGCAACTCTCCGTGACATTCTGCTATCGCCTATGAATATCTGCAAAGGTCCAGTTTACCGCAAAAAAAGACCCCTCAGTGAGTACTCTCTGCTTGGAAAGCAGCTTCGTTACAGGCGCCATTTTGAAGGCTGTATGTAGCGCTGCCACCTATCGGAACTTCATTAAACTATAGGGGCTAAATTGGGAGTATTTCACGATGTCCCACAACAAATTACGCATTTTTCAACCGAAACTAGCCGAGAAAAAAATGTTTACATTACTTATTGAGCGTCTCTCGTAGCTTTGTCTATACAAGATGTTACTTGTGAGAGGTCTTTTACGAAGACTAGCCAACTGATTACTCCACATTCTGGAGAATTATGTTTATCGCGTAGTAAGAACAATTCCACCTTCTACACCTGACGTTTGGATTGTTATTTTGTTTTCAACCAAACACGCTTCGCCTATGCATATTAGGGATCACCAGTGATCTATAATAGTAAGAAAATTACTTAGTTATACATGTTTTATTAGGAGATGTGCAATGTTTCCTGGAAGCTCATTTAAGTGATTTAACTATTTACATTTATAAGGTCGTGATTTATCGCTTACTTCCTTTTTGCCATTCTTTTAATTTGTCCATTAGATCTTCTATAGGGACTACGTGCACTCGATACATTTGTCCAATCGATCGTATATCGCATTTATTTGTTTATTTGACTACACACGAACTTTTCTGTTGCTCACTGCGCATCACCTTGTTCACTTACTGTAGTACTGACTGAATCATCACGGGAGCTGTTGAGGATGAGAGTGATGCGGAATGATGGGGTAAGGATGGAGGGAAGGTAGATGATGCGCAAACTTTGTGTCCGTAAGTTTTGTACAATGTAATATGAAACTTCCTGGATGATTAAATCTGTGTACCGGACCGAGATTCGGACTCGGGACCTTTGCCTTTCGCGGGCAAGTGCTCTACCATCTGAGCTACCGAAGCATGACCCACGCCCGGTCTCACAGCTTTACTTCTGCCAGTATCTCGTCTCCTACCTTCCAAACTTTACAGAAGCTCTCCTGCGAACCTTGCAGAACTAGCACTCGTGAAAGAAAGGATATTGCGGAGACATGGCTTAGCCACAGCCTCTGGGATGTTTCCAGAATGAGATTTTCACTCTGCAACGGAGTGTGCGCTGATATGAAACTCCCTGGCGGATTACATAATATCTTATGTAAACAACTCACTCAGATCATCCATATCACTTAATGGATTACAGATATGACCGTTAACGGGAAAAAATGGAGCAATAATTTTGTTATTGGGATTAGCTAAATTTTTGAACTTAACGTTACGTATTCCCAATGTGCGATTACGTTTCTCACAATATTTTCTGAACTGGTAAATAGGAGGAGTGATCCGTGTACAGTGAAATGTTGACAGGTGCTTTAGTATTTTTAATGACGGGTACTGACTTCGACAGTCATTGTTTAGTCACTACGAGGAAAAATATACGTAGAAGACTCTGTGTCATGGCGTAGGAGAGAAGCAGGATTAGGGTGTTACGGCTCGTCGGCGACGTGATCTGGCCCCTCTAACAAGTCTTCCTGAAATCGAGACAGGTCCTTTTGTTCAGCTAGAAACTCCCATCGTTATAATGAAATGGCAGATTCTAACTGGCTTTTCTGTAGTACACCTGATCTGTGTCCTATCGTAACTCCATCAACACACGCAGTTGAGGAATAGGGTAACAAATTTTTGAAACAAATTTAACTGAATGTAAATACTGTATAGACAAAAATATAAAAATAGCAGATCTTATTCTCTAAAGGCTGAATGAAATACTCGTAAATCTATAACTAAGTAATTTTCTTACTGTTATAGATCACTGGTCATCCCTAATACGCATAGGCGAAGTGTGTTTAGTTGAAAACAAAATAACAATCTAAACGTCAGGTGTAAAAGGTGGAATTGTTATTATCTACGCGATAAACGTAATGTAGGTTATATAATATAAAATTTCTCCAGAATGTGGAGTAATCAGTTGGCTAGTCTTCGTAGAAGACCTCTCACTAGTATCATCTTGTATAAAGGAAGCTACGAGGCACGTTCAATAAGTAATGTAATACATTTTTTTCTCGGATAGTTTCGGTTGAAAAATGCGTAATTTGCTGTGGGACATGGTGCAATACTCCCACTTTAGCTTCTATAGTTTCATGGAGTTCCGATTGGCCGTCGCGCTACACATAGCGTTCAAAATGGCGTCTGTAACGAAGCTGCTTTCCAGACAGAGTAGTCACTGAGGGGTCTTTTTTCTTTTTGCAGCAAGAGCATTGCAGATATTCGTAGGCGCTTGCAGAATGTCACGGAAGGTCGCCCGTGAACAAAAGCAAGGTGAGTCGTTGGCCGAGATGTCATCATCACTACAAAGTTGCGCAAAATGTCAAATCTCTCGCATGCCGTTCAGCCGCACACAGCTATGACTCCTGCAGTGTTGGAACATACGAACAATCTCATTCGAGGTGATCGACGGATCACCTCACAGCACAACTGGACGTCTCTTTTGGTAGTGCTGAGACACGCGCCCACCAGTTGGGGTATTCAAAGTTGTGCGCCGGCTGGGTTCCTCCTCGCCCAACAGAAACCCGTAAAGAACAAAGAAAGACCACCTGTGCGGAATTGCTTGCACGTGACGAGGCTGACCGCGACAATTTTTTGGTCGAACATCGGCACAGGCGATGAAACATGGATTCATCGCTTCGAACTGGAAACAAAACAGCAGTCCATGGAGTGGCACCAAACCACCTCTCCTCCAAAGGAAACGTTCAAAGACGCACACTCAGCTGTAACGTAATGGTAACGGTGTTATGTGACTCTGAAGGAGTTATTCTGCTCGATGTTACCCCACAGGGTGCAACGTTCAACTGTGAAGTTATTGTGCTGCCGTCAGGAAGTTGAAGAAACGACTTCAGCGTCTTCGCCGCCACAAAAATGTAAACGAACTCCTCTTTCTCAATGGAAATGGAAATGTCGTGTGGCTAGGGCCTCCCGTCGGGTAGACCGTTCGCCTGGTGCAGGTCTTTCGATGACATCACAAGACCTTATTCAAGTCTGCGCACTCGGCAGGAGCTCACGAAACATCACTGGACTGTTCCTACTCATCCACTCTACAGCCCGGACCTTGCACCTTCTGACTTCTATCTGTTTAGCGCGAGGAAAGATGCACTCTGCAGGAAGCTGTACGCTGAAGACGGAGAGGTTATTGATGCAACAATACGTAGGCTCCGACATCGAGCGTTAGAGTAGTACCAGGCGCGCATACATGCCCTGCCAGTAAGATGGCGTGAGATCGTCTCATTGAACGGAGATTCTGTTGAAAAATAGAGTTTTGTGGCCAAAAGAGTGGACAATATTGTGGTGTTTGCAGTCCTGAGTAAAACCAAGCTGCTTTCAGAAAAAATGTGCAGAACACCTCTCATACATACGCTAGAATTATTGCAGCAAGTATTTCATTGGGCGCAACCGAGCGTGATGCCGGAATACTTGAGTGAGTGGACTCGTAGTTAAGTGAGTGCTGCTGCTGCAGCCACTATTAATGTTTCCTGTGCTTTCCCCAAAGCGCACCAGGTGTGTTCAAGGTTGGCTTGCGACAGAGGCCTTCCTTCAGGCGCCTTTTCGAGAGCCACCCAGGTGCCTAAAGTTTGCGAAAGGTTCTACACATAGATCACACAGCACAATACCAGACACATTGGCGTACTGATGTTTAAACACAACGAGATTGGACCCATGCTGCACAAACAAAAGCTGCCGGCGGCGAGAAGAATTATGAAAATTACTATGAACCAGATATCGGGGAAACCCAAAAGGAGATTCAAATGTAGAATACAAGGAAGTTTGGTGGGACAACTACCTGCTATGAACACCTAAGACAGTCGAAGCGTGATGATAGCCGGCCGGTGTGGCCGAGCGGTTCTAGGCGCTTCAGTCTGGAACCGCGCGACCGCTACGGTCGCAGGTTCGAATCCAGCCTCGAGCATGGATGTGGGTGATGTCCTTAGGTTAGTTAGGTTTAAGTAGTTCTAAGTTCTAGGGGACTGATGACCTCAGATGTTAAGTCCCATAGTGCTCCGAACCATTTGAACCATTTTTGAGCGTGAAGATATCTCGCCATTATGTTTCTCGCAGCAGAAAAGTTGGCTCCTCGAACAAGGTTACGGCAGAAATCCTTCCGCAGCCTTGTCAAATAGACTAGTGGTCCATCTGAAATGACGTCGAGTAGATTCTAAGCAATTTTCTTATCGTATATCCATTACTGAGTTGCTGAAGTGCGCAGAACAGATTGAGATGGTGGAGTCAGACAGAAGTGATAACTTAGGAGCGCGTGACGGCAATGTTTGTGTGAGCAAGGGACGCAGTGTAACATTAGCTGGGCTGGCTACCCTTGCATTGTGTTGACCCCCGGAGGCAGCAGCATCGGCTGCTGTCTTCATCTCTGCGTGCGCGCTTGCTGTGGACGTAGAATATAACTTTCTGGTGATCTGTGGAAACCAAATCATTATAGGCGTTCGATGTTACTGAAACCAATGAGACGACCGCACGAGAAGGAAATTTTAAAAGAGCAGTTTACTCGATAAACAGTAATAACTATTCTGTGATTAGATTTATCTGTACTCAGTCATACTACACATAATAGTTCACTCGAATTTTTACGAGTCGTACCAGTGCAGTCTATTAATTACATAGATAACCGATAAAGACATTATATAAGGACGTCGCAGATAATTCCCAGACTGTGACTACAAAAGCGAATGGTTGGAGTGAGATATGAAAATATGATGGACTAATTTGCAAACACTTCCTACCGTGCTGTTTTTTTTTATACCTTTATACCTAGTCTAGTAATTTAATTGTTAGGTCTTGTGCATGTAATTTTAGTCCATTCTTATGACAACAGGTATTCTGTGAACCCTTCTTTAATTTAAATTACATAATTTTCTGTATCTTCTGTAAATTAACGGTACAGACGGAATTCAGTTAAGTATAAATACTAGAGGCGTTCAGTAAGTAAGGCAACACTTTGGTCTGAAAGCAGGTTGGTTTTATTCAAGATTTCAACATATTACATTATTACTCTGCAAATCACATTTAAGTGCCTGGGAGAGGATTCATCGAACCACCTTCGCAATTCTCTATTATACCAATCTCGCATAGCGCGCGGAAAGAATGAACACCTATATCTTTCCGTACGAGCTCTGATTTCCTTTATTTTATCGTGGTGATCGTTCCTCCCTATGTAGGTCGGTCTCAACAAAATATTTTTGCATTCGGAGGAGGAAGTTGGTGGCTGGAATTTCGTGAGAAGATTCCGTCGCAATGAAAAAGTCTTTCTTTTAATGATTTCCAGCGCGAATCCTGTATCATTTCTGTGACACTCTCTCCAAAATTTCGCGATAATACAAAACGTGTTGCCTTTCTTTGAACTTTTTCGATGTACTCCGTCAGTCCTATCTGGTAATGATCCCACACCACACAGCAGTTTTCTAAAAGAGAACGGACAAGCGTAGTGAAGGCAGTCTCTTTAATAGATCTGTGTCAAAAAAAATGTTCAAATGTGTGTGAAATCTTATGGGACTTAACTGC
Organism: Schistocerca americana; assembly: GCF_021461395.2. Classification (NCBI taxonomy): domain Eukaryota; kingdom Metazoa; phylum Arthropoda; class Insecta; order Orthoptera; family Acrididae; genus Schistocerca; species Schistocerca americana. The sequence continues at coordinate 241,053,207 of NC_060125.1, read as the reverse complement.
TGAGGTCATCAGTCCCTAGTCTTACACACTACTTAACCTAAATTATTCTAAAGACAAACACACACACCCATGCGTGTTCAGAAAACACCGCACGTGCGAAACTCTGATTGCCCTTTTCTCACATGATATCCTGCAGATGATGGATGAAGTGCAACAGGCGGACTCCATACTCCTAGATTTCCACAAAGCATTTGACATGGTGCCACACAGCCGACTGTTAACGAAGGTACAAGTGTACAGAATAGGTTCCCAGATTTGTTAGTGGCTCGAAGACTTCTCAAATAACAGTACCCTGTACATTGTCCTCGACGACAAGTGTTCATCAGAGACAACGGTATCATCAGGAGTGCTCCAAGAGGAAGAGTGGTAGGACTGTTATTATTCTATGTATACATAAATGATTTGGCGGACAGGGTGGGCAGGAATCTGCGGTTGTTCGCCGGTGATGCTGTGGTGTACAGGGAAGTGTCGAAGTTGAGTGACTGTAGGAGGATACAAGACAGACCAAATTTCCAGTTGGTGTGATGAATGGCAGTTAGTTCTAAATGTAGAAAAATTTAAGTTATGCGGTTTACTGTGAAAAACAAACCCATAATGTTCGATTACAGCATTAGCAGTGTGCTGCTTGATGAAGGTATAGCGTTGCAAAGCAATATGAAACGGAATAAGCGTGTATGGAATGTAGTAGGGAAGGTGATTTGTCGACTTCGTTTTATTGGAAGAATTTTAGTAAAATGCTGTTCATCTGCGGGCTGCTAGACATGTTACTGATACGTTCGAACAACGTGCAAGTATTACGGTAATGCTTTCGGAACTCAAATGAGAATTGCTGGATGGAAGGCGACTTTCTTTTCGAGTAGAACTATTGAGGAAATTTAGAGAACCGGTATTTTAGGTTGACTGCAGAACGATTCTACTGTACATTTTACCTAAGGACCACGAAGATAAGATTAGCGAGATTAGGGATCGTACGGAGGCATACGGACAGCGGTTTGTTCCTTGCTCTGTTTGCGAGTGGAACAGGAAAGGAAATGACTAGCGGTGGTACAGAGCTCCCTCCGTCTCACACTGTACAATGGCTTGCGGAGTATGTACAAGGTGACAGTTATAGGGACTACATGAAAAAAAACGTAAATTAGTTACAACTACGGCGTGCACACACTTTATTCAACATGTAAACGTCACTACAGATATTCGGATTTAGGTTATGACGTGTTCAATACGCTTGCTATCATACGCGATGATGTGGAGCAGACGAATAGCGAAATTCTGTATGACCAGCTGAAGTGTCGGGACATCGATGCTGTTTATGACCTCCTGAATGGCTGTTTTCAACTCAGCAATGGTTTTGGGGTTACTGTTTTAGACCTTATTTTTAATATAGCCCCACAAAGAGGAGTCGCATGTATACAGATCCGGAGAACACGGTAGCCAATCGTGGCCCATGCCAGTGGCGTACCCCAGCCCTAGAATGCGGTCCCCAATGTGCTTCTCCAGCAGATCAAATACTCCCCTGCTTCGATGAAGTCTAGCTCCGTCTTGCATGAACCTCGTCTTGTCATAATCAGGGTCATTTCCGATAAAAGGGATGAAATCATCTTCCAAAACCTTCACATAGCATTCGGTAATCGCCGTGCCATGAAGGAATATCGTACCGATTATTCCGTGATTGCACATTGCACACCGTACAATCGCCCATTGAGGGTGAAGAGACTTCTCGATCGAGAAATGCTGTTTCTCTGTCCCCCAAATGCGCCAATTTTGCCTATTGGGGAGCCCATCCAACTGAAAGTGGGCATCGTCGGTAAACCAAACCGTGCATGCGCATACCAATTCCCATCAAACCCCGTGGTTAAACATACAGTTTGATCGTCCTAACGCAGACCGTTCAGAAGTTATGACTATTCTATTTTACGTAGTTCAATTATTGTCACCCTGTATATAGATCTACACTCACGCTCATAAATTAAGAATAGTTGCAGAATGTGGTGCCACACAACGTAGCACTACACAAAACTGGCGCTAATAGCATAGTCACATAGGGAACACACACGACACAGACCTGTAAGTCCACCGTATTGGTGATAAGTTGAGAAAACCGTCCCGAAACACATGTGCTACAAAACGCCGCTGTTCCCTGCGCATGTACTCTGACATCAATATGGGATATGATCGCCATGCACACGTACACAGGCCGCACAAGGGGTTGGCATACTCTGGATCAGGTGGTCGAGCAGCTGCTGGGGTATAGCCTCCCATTCTTGCACCAGTGCCTGTCGGAGCTCCTAAAGTGTCGTAGGGCTTTGAAGACGTGCAGAGATACGTCGACCGAGAACATCCCAGACGTACTCGATGGGGTGTAGGACTGGAGAACAGGCAGGCCACTCCATTCGCCTGATACCTTTTGTTTCAAGGTACTCCTCCACGATGGCAGCTCGATGGGGCCGTGCGTTATTATCCATCGGGACGAAGGTGGAACCCACTGCACCCCGGAAAAGGCGGACATACTGGTGCAAAATGACGTCCCAATACACCTGACCTGTTACAGTTCCTCTGTCAAAGACATGCAGGGGTGTAAGTGCAGCAATCATAAACCCACCCCACGCCATCAAACCACGACCTTCATACAGGTCCCTTTCAAGGACATTAAGGGGTTGGCATGTGGTTCTTGGTTCACGCCAGATGAAAACCCGGCGAGAATCACTATACCTGGACTCGTCCGTGAACATAACCTGAGACTACTGTTCCAATGACCATGTACTCTGTTCTTGAAACCAGGCTTTACGGGCACTCCTGTGACCAGCGGTCAGTGGAATGCACCTTGCAGGTCTCCGGACGAATAAACCATGTCTGTTCAGTCGTCTGTAGACTGTGTGTCTGGAGACAACTGTTCCAGTGGTTGCGGTAAGGTCCCGAGCAAGGCTTCCTGCAGTACTCCGTGGCCGTCTGCCACTGAAGGTGAGATATCGGTCTTCTTGTGGTGTTGTACACTGTGGACGTCCCGTACTGTAGCGCCTGAACACGTTTGCTGTCTTTTGGAATCGTTGCCATAATCTTGAGATCACACTTTGTGGCACACGGAGGGCCCGTTCTACGACCTGCTGTGATTGACCAGCCTCCAGTCGCCCTAGCAGTCTACCCCCTTATAACGTCATCAACATGTGTTCTTTGAGCCATTTTCAACACACAGTCACCATTAGCACGTCTGAAAACGTCTGCACACTTACTCACTGCACCGTACTCTGGCATGCACCAACTCTGCGTATGTGGCCAGCACCACCGTGCGACGACCGCAGGTCAAATGCACCGCATGGTCATACCCCGACGTGATTTAAACCCGCAAATCGCCCACCAGAGCGTTGTTTCACCATGTATCAACACTATCCTTAATTTATGATCATGAGGGTAGATGTAGACAATGAGGCCCCTTTCAAACTCTGCCAGACGCTGCTAACACTGTCTCACACGTGTTCACAGTGATCACTCGACATCTAACAATGTTCACTCTATTCTAACAGGCCTAAACAAGAGCGACAAATGGACTCGGGTGTCCGTTCTACCTGTTACAGAGAACTGCAGCCCTAATCATTTACATCACACCCCCCCCCCCCCCCCCCCGGAAGGTACGTATAGAAACTATATTGACATCTGACCATGTCTGCTGAGTGTTTCATTCTTTTGTCAGGGAGTGTGTAACGAGTTGGTGCTTTAACTTCGTCGAGTCGCCGTAAGGCGAAGGTGGAGGTGAAGGCACCAGGCGCGGCAGGGGCGCGCTGACCTGCAAATACGGAACCAGAGCCGAGAGTCGAGAGCGGTGACAAGAGGCGCCGGTGCGTGTGGACGAGCTGGCCGCGCGACATTAGCATACAATGAGGCGGCGCCTGTCGCTCATACGCGGCGCTGGAACGCCGCCCGGGCTGCGCGCTGCTCGTGGGAGGCCAAGGCTGCGTGCGCCGCGGGCGTTTCCCCAGTACTAGTCAACGGCCTCCGGAGCCGCCAAGACACCACGCCGCCAGCAGCGGCCTCTGGGAGGAGGCTCAAATATAACTTTCTGTCGCCCACGCCATTAAAAGTTGTAACTAACCTGTTTCTACGGGTTATTACATTAAGATTAGAGTCGCCACCGACTCTAACCATACAACTAATCAAAGTTTTGGCCGAGTCTGAAAATAAATTAATTTGATCACAGACCAAAAACTCATAAAAATGCATACGTTCTGATATCGCTCATAAGGGATGCGATGTTACTATTAGTATTCCCCGTGCACTGTTCACGAGAAACAAACATCCAAAATAAAATAGAAAATGCATGAACACTGCATAAGATCAGCTCCCTGTGACACACCTGAAAATAAGACTTAATCTAAAGCATTTGTTTTAAAATATTAGGGGAAACTAATCGCTGGACCTGTGCGTAAGAAAACGCGTTGGATGTACTAACGGGAAAGCTACGAGGTGAGTGGCTTAGGTGCAAAAACGTAACTTCGGAACACAAGAGCAAATTGTAGATACAATCATTTATTCATATGACATGGAAAAGGAGACATGTACACAATTCCTGATAACATTAATTCCTAAAACCTTAAAGAAAGCATCGATACATTCACCGTTATAATCTACACCTAAAATCATTGGTGTGAATCATTCATACAACTGCTGATGCCTGATAACTGATCGCAATAACTCGTGACACGGTACACGTTTGGCAGTACACCCGCGTGACCACGTGGTTTGTGGAGACGCAATTTCTAGGTATCGTGGACAAGTTGCAACAATATCACATCACACAATCATGAACAGTTAACATTCTTTGAAACAAACATGAGATCGGACAGTTAGTGATGACGGTAGCCCAACAAATTAATGTTCAACCATGAGGTTGGCTCCCCACGGACGAAAGATACATAAAGCAAGGAAATTTTACGGGAAGGCGAAGCTATTAATATTTAGGAAAATAAAAGCTTATACAGGCAAAGCTGAAGGCAAACACACTTTCATACAGGAGCGAGTGCTCACTTCTTATCGACACCTTTGTGTGGCGCTCTTCCGACGGATCCAAGTCTGCTACAGAAATTTTCTGAAAGAAAAATCTGCTAAAGTTTTGCATTCCTTGCTGCAACAAGGGAAAGCAATCTTTCAGAGTTGAAAAGCGAGACCAAAAGCTAACAGCTCTCCTCTCGCCAAGTAACAACGCGCCACGCGGTCAGTCTAACTCACCCTTCTTCGACTGGAGCACAGCTGTGCACGCTTCCCGTACCGGCGGCAGACTGCCTCCCTTTTTCTTCTCCAGCCTCTTCCACGCTCCGCATGGCCCGGAAAACCAAAAGATGCCATTTCCGCCACCAACCTAACGCAGGTGGATTTCTCACAAGTAGCGCAAACCTCTTTGCATACATGACCACTACGAGAGTTGGCTATTCTGTACAACTGCTGCTGAACCTGTATGAGTATCGCAGACTTTCTGCAGCAGACTACGCTACCGTCTAGCAACGTGACACACAACCACATTCATTCAATCACACCACCATAAGAGTTATGAGGAAAGATAAACAAAGAAAAGAAAGAGAAATGCTAGTGAAAATGGGCTATCGGACTAATGAAAGGTGTCTACAGGACCCTTTCAAAGTGAATGACTTAATCTGCCTATACTGTCTACCAGTAAACCCACCCTTAATGTTTCTGAAAATCAGTCTTCTTGTTCTCCTATTTAAAAAACAGTAGTAGGCTGCACAATCTTCTATAATAACTCAAGAACGATGCGTTTCGCCCGGATGGGGCTGAACCCTCAATTAGGGCAGTTCACAAACAACAACTCAAGTACACATGTTATTCCAAAACGTTATCGTGGAAGTAGGGGCCAGGAGGTGCTAGTGAAATAACACACACTGCTAAAGATACCCTTTTATTGTAAAAGACTTGCACAATAATAAATTTTTAAGCCTGGTATTTTTTAAATAAAGCAATTTCAAAAACAATTTCCAATAAATGACAAATTTTCTTTATGAAAAGGAGATTGCAAGGTATGACGTTAACAACTTCCCAATAATAAAATTTTAAACTTTATACAGTGTGGTCAGAAAATGTCAAACGCTTGTAGGGACGTTGCAGGGCAGGTTGTACTGAGATATGGTTGTCACGAAAATAACTCTATGCGTTGCGCCGTTTCCGAGTTATTTAGCATTGAAGTTAGCCAATCACATCGTCGCGCGCGTAAACTCAAGTTTCAGCTAACGAGACAAAGCACAAAGCACTCGTTGGGCAACACTGCCGCTGGCAGGCCTCTTGAGTGTGAGCGCGCGACGCCCCGATTATATGCAGGCTCTTACAAAAAGGTACGGCCAAACTTTCAGGAAACATTCCTCACACACAAAGAAAGAAAATATGTTACGTGGACATGTGTCTGGAAACGCTTACTTTCCATGTTAGAGCTCATTTTATTACTTCTCTTCAAATCACATTAATCATGGAATGGAAACGCACAGCAACAGAACGTACCAGCGTGACTTGAAACACGTTGTTACAGGAAATGTTCAAAATGTCCTCCGTTAGCGAGGATACATGCATCCACCCTCCGTCGCATGGAATCCCTGATGCGCTGATGCAGCCCTGGAGAATGGCGTATTGTATCACAGCCGTCCACAATACGAGCACGAAGAGTCTCTACATTTGGTACCGGGGTTGCGTAGACAAGAGCTTTCAAATGCCCCCATAAATGAAAGTCAAGAGGGTTGAGGTCAGAAGAGCGTGGCCATGGAATTGGTCCGCCTCTACCAATCCTTCGGTCACCGAATCTGTTGTTGAGAAGCGTACGAACACTTCGACTGAAACGTGCAGGAGCTACATCGTGCATGAACCACATGTTGTGTCGTACTTGTAAAGGCACCTGTTCTAGCAGCACAGGTAGAGTATCCCGTATGAAATCATGATAACGTGCTCCATTGAGCGTAGGTGGAAGAAACTAAAATAAGCTCTAACATGGAAATTAAGCGTTTCCGGACAACTGTCCACGTAACATATTTTCTTTATTTGTGTGTGAGGAATGTTTCCTGAAAGTTTGGCCCTACCTTTTTGTAACACGACGACAAATATGTAAAGGATATTGGAAGGTTTGACGTTAACAATAAGATTTTAAACTTGTTATATCAATAAGGGAACAATTCCCAAAAAAAAAAAAACTTTGAGTAGGTAGCTTGTACTAAGCAAAAATAGTTGTCTCTCGCCAGTTGCATAACTTACATTTGTTACAAGATAAATGTGAATAAGCGCCCCCCCCCCCCCAATAAAAAGCCGGCTGGGGTGGCCGAGCGGTTCTAGGCGCTACAGTTTGGCACCGCGAGACCGCTACGGTCGCAGGTTCGAATCCTGCCTCGGGCATGGATGTGTGTGATGTCCTTAGGTTAGTTAGGTTTAAGTAGTTCTAAGTTCTAGGGGTTTGATGACCTCAGATGTTAAGTCCCATAGTGCTCAGAGCCATTTCAACCATTTTTGAACCCCCCCCCCCCCCCTTCCAAAAAAAAACTTCCATTACGAGCCGCCATCTCCCCGAGTTACTCAGAGCCAGAAGATGTAGCAAGGGAGGACCCTGCACAGACTCCGAAGCACAGAAACCCGCGACACCGACCCTAAATCACCCAATTGAGTTGCGAATGAAAACGGCCCGACCAAGAAGCAATTACCACATTCCCGCGGACAGGCAAACGAAAACTGGTGGGACGACCCCAACAAAATCACTGGTGAAGAAACTCATACACTTCACTAGAACTTGAAAACCTAACTCTGTTACATTAAAACAATACTCAACTTCTCGCACTCCACCCCAGCGCCGGGAACACGTCGCACTTCCAAATGCTCGTGAGAGCCAACCGCTGCCAGTGGTTTCACCGGCCGATAAGAAGGCATACGGTCCCACGCGCTGATCTCCTGTACCACGCCTTCTAAGCTTCATAAGCCACGTACATGCGGGTAAGGCAGACTTAGTCCCTGACAGCCAAGAGGTCGGCCAAAGCACGTGGCGAGCAGTTGACGACCCCCAACAGCAAGGTCCCGCTCGCGCCACCACCTCTCTCGGTCACAGCCCAGTACGTACTCCTCTATCGTCACGCGACCGTACACTTGCTCCACCTCCCGCCAGAGGGCGGTTGCGATCCAAACAGCGCGCCAAACCGAAAGCGCCACCGCAAACACAAGACGCGAAGCGAAAGCACTCCGCCTGGCGCGCTTTTCGAAGAGCCGGACCCAACTAAGGCTCAGGGGCATCATCAGGTTATTTTTTTAAAAATTAGCAATTTTCTGCCAAAAAGCACCGGTCAAAGAAGGGTTGATACCGAACAAACCGTACTGAAAGGAAACCTCATGGAGGCGACCACTGGCATAGCAGCGCAGAACAAGACCTCGCGCGTAGACTGCAAGCACATCATTACAATAGAACGGCGACAGAGGCCCGTCAGCATTCACTCTCATAGTGCAAACACAAGAATGTGAATATGGACGGGCCTCTGGCATCGCTTTAGTGCTTATAATTTGCGCGCTAGATCCTGTTCTGTGCTGCTATGCCTGTCGTCGCCTCCATGAGGTTTCCTTTTAGTACGGTTTATTCTGTATCATCCCTTCTTTGACGGGTGCTTTTCGGTAGAAAATTACTGATTCTTTAGTAGGAGGGTAATCCCAATTGTAAGATCTCCTATTTTTTATAAGTACATACACCTGTTTATTTCTACAATGGTTCACATCAGTTTACAGCCTGAACATTTAGCTACATTTCGACATAATCACCATTTCTGTCGGTGCATTTTTGTAGACGCTGTGGCAGTTTTTGTATGCCCAAATCATACCAGCTCGGTGCCATGCTGTACAGAAAGTTATGAACCTCTTCTTTCACCTCGTCCTCGGAGCTGAATCGCTGGGACCACAGTTAACGCTGGCAGGTACTGAGAGTCTCTGAAAAAACTCAAACGGGCAATTCAGAACCGGAGAAGAGGAATGTTGAGCAATGGCGTACATATTCTCCATGACAACGCTCGCCCACACATCGCTCGGCAAACCGTTGTTCTCCTGCACAGTTTCAGTGAAACATAATCACCCACCCACCCTATAGTCCTGACTTGGCGCCCAGAGATTCAGCTCCGACGACGAGGTGAAAGAAGAGGTTCATAAATTTCTGAACAGCATGGCGGCGAGCTGGTATGACATGGACATACAAAAACTGCCACGACATCTACAAAAATGCACCGACAGAAACGGTGATTCTGTCGAAAAATAGCTAAATGTTCAGGCTGTAAACTGATGTAAACCATTGTAGAAATGAACAGGTCTATGTACTTATAAAAAAAATAGGAGACCTTACTTTTTGGTTTACCCTCGTACAAAGAACATTGTATAACCTGTACTATTACATTTTGTCTAACAGAATCTTCACATATGAATTGTTCATAATATAACTTTGTAAATTTTAAAAAAATTGAGAAATGATGAGGTTTAAAATATAATTGACTGGTAGAACTATTTTGATATTTGATTCTATTAAGAAAACTTCTGTAAGACTTTCACAGAACTCTTTACGAGAGCGCAGCAGAATGGGTGCACTACCTTACCAAGATAATACACGAAAGACGACTCTAACAAGAATATTCGAAACATCAGAAGAACAAAAATTACAGATCAGCGAAATTACTCCAGCTTGTAGACATGAGGTTTTAACGAGCAAGACAGGAAAATAAATGAATAAATTCAGAGTGACGCCTACACCTACTACAAATTATTTGGTAGATTTGTATCAAATCTCAGAAATTTCATTTTTAAAATCTATTTACCGGGTATTAATGCGTTAAAATTAAATAGTAGCAACAATAATGTTTCTCTAACCACCACACCAAGATGAAGTGGGATAATCTTTTCCTATTTTCTTTTCACTATTTGTTATAGGTACTGAAAGCTGCCTAAAGATACAGATATCAGCCGAAGTCTCAAAAACGACCTCACCGTATTCGGAAAAGGATAGATTAAATACGGTTGGTGGTGGAGAGTTAATTGGTGACAGAAATCTTTTAGCTTGCATTGAAATTGAAGTAGATAGTTCAAATGGTTAAAATGGCTCTGAGAACTATGGGACTTAACTTCTGGGGTTATCGGTCCCCTAGAACTACATAAACCTAACTAACCTAAGGACATCACACACATCCATGCTCGAGACAAGATTCGAACCTGCGACTGTAGCAGCCGCGCGGTTCCAGACTATAGCGCCTAGAACCGCTCGGCCACACCGGCCGGCGAAGTCGGCGAAGTAGATAGTTCCTGTGAGTTAGTAGCTATGGTAGAGATTATAGTTGACAGCCGGAATAAATTGATAATTGGTTCCTTTTACCGACCCCCTAATCCAGATGATACAGTTGCTGAACAGTTCAATGAAAATTTCAGTCTCATTTCAAATAGGTTGGCGACTTCGTTCATCCTTCATGTCCTATTATCCTGTACCTTTTCCTTGTCACTGTTTTTCTCATATTCCTTTCCTCTCCGATTCTGCGCAGAACCTCCTCATTCCTTACCTTATCAGTCCACCTAATTTTCAACATGCGTCTGTAGCACCACGTCTCAAATGCTTGGATTCTTTTCTGTTCCGGTTTTTCCCACAGTTCATGTTTCACTACCATTAAATGCTGCTTTCAGAACGTGCATTCTCAGATATTTCTTTCTAAAAATAAGATCTATGTTTGATACTAGTGGATTTCTCTTGGCCAGGAATGCCCTTTTTTGCCAGAGCTAGTCTGCTTCTGACGTCCTCCTTGCTCTGTCCGTTATTGGTTATTTTGCCACCTAGGCAGTGGAATTCCTTAACTTCACCTACTTCATGACCATCAATTCTGATGTTAAGTTTCTCGCCGTTGTCATTTCTAATACTTCTTATTACTTTCGTCTTTCTTCGATTTACTCTCAATCCTTATTCTGTACTCATAACACTGTTCATTCCGTTGAGCAGATCAAGCAATTCTTCTTCACTTTCATTCAGGATAGCAACGTGATATTCTTTCACTTTGAATTTTAAGTCCACTACTAATCCTTTCTTTTATTTCTACCAGTGCTTCTTCGATGTACAGACTGAACAGTAGGGGCGGCAGACTACATCCATGTCTTACACCCTTTCTAATCCAAGTACTTCGTTCTTGGTCCTCCATTCTTATTATTCCCCCTTGGCTTTTACATATTGTATATTACCCGTCTCTCCCTATAGCTGATTCCTATTTTTCTCAGAATTTAGGACATCTTGCACCATTTTACATTGTGAAACGCTTTATCCAGGTTGAAAAATCCTATGAAGGTGTCTTGATTTTTCTTCAGTGTTGTTTCCATTATCGACCGCAGCGACCGAATTGCCTTTCCGGTACGCATGTGTGCGTGTGAATTCCTAAGGGACTAAACTGCTGAGGTCATCGGTCCCTAGGCGTATACACTACTTAAACTAACTTATGCATTTACCTTTCCTAAAGCCTAACAGATCGCCATTAATACATCCTCAGTTTTCCATTCCTCCGTATATTTTTCTTGCCAGCAGTTTGAATGCAAGAGCTGTTAAGCTAATTGTGCGATAATTCTCGCACTCATCAGCTCTTGTAGACTTCGGAATTGTGTGGATGATTGGATCATATTCTTTCGAAAGTTGGATGGTATGTCGCCAGACTCATAAAATCTACATACCAACCTGAGTAGTCGTCTTGTTTCCACTTCATCCAATGACTTTAGAAATTCTGAAGGAATTTTATCTATCCTTTCTGTCTTATTTGATCTTAAGTACACCAAAGCTCTCTTCAATTTTAATTATAATACTGATCTCTTCTAAATCGATTCCTGTTTCTTCTTCTATCACATCAAACAAATCTTCCCCCTCATAGAGGCCTTCAACGTACTTTTTCTCGCCGTCTGCTCTCTCCTCTGCATTTAGCACACGTGCTTTTAATTTCACCGAAGATTATTTTGATTTTCCTATATGCTGAGATAGTCCCTCATCATTTCTTTCTCGTTTTCTTCACATTTTTCATGCAGCCATTTCATCTTACCTTCCCTGCACTTCCTACTTATTTCATTCTTCAGCGACTTGTATTTCCGTATTCCAGATTTTCCCTGAACACTTTCGTACTTCCTTCTTTCATCGATCAGATGAAGTATTTCTTCTGTTACCCATGGTTTCTTCGCAGTTATCTTCTTTGTACCTAAGTTTTTCTTTCCAACTTCTGTAATTGCCCTTTTTAGAGATGTGCATTGCTCTTCGACTGTACTCCCGACTGAGCTATTCCTTACTGCTGCATCTATAGCCTTAGAGAAAACTTCAAGAGTCTCTTTATTCCTTAGTACTTCCGTATCCCACTTCAAGGTGTACTGATTCTTCCTGACTAATCTCTTAAACTTCAGCCTACTCTTCATCACCACTACATTATGATCTGAGTCCATATCTGCTCCTGGATAAGCGTTACAATCCAGTATCTGATTTCGGAATCTCTGTCTAACCATGATGTTATCTAACCGAACTCTTGCCGTATCACCCGGCTTTTTCCAAGTATACCTTCTAGTCTTGTGATTCTAGAATAGAGTAATCGCTATTAGTAGCTGAAATTTATCAAGAAACTCAATCAGTCTTCCTATTAGTCCAAGGCCCACATTCTTGACTTCACACGACTCAAATCTTCCCGCATCTCCCAGTCTTTTCGAAGCATACCTCCTTCTCTTGTGACTACTGAACAGAGTATTCGCTATTTCTAACTGATATTAATTGCAAAAATGTTCAAATGTGAGTGAATTCCTAAGGGGCCAAACTCCTGAGGTCATCGGTCCCTAGACTTATACACTATATAAACTAACTTGAATTAACTCATGCTAAGAATAACACACACCCATGCCAGAGGGAGGACTCGAAGCTCCGGCGGAAGCTGCCTCGCAATCCGTGACAAAGCGCCTCTAACCGCGCGGCGGTATTAATTTCAGAACTCAATTAGTCTTTCTCCTCTCTTTTTCTTGCTACCAAAAACATATTATCCCGTAATTCTTCTTCTGATCCTTCCCCTACAACTGCATTCCAGTCCCCCATTACTATTAAATTTTCAACCCAATTTACGTACTGAATTTCCTGTTCAATATTCTCATATACTATCTCTATACCATCTCATATACTACCTGAACTATCGTTGCCGGTGTTGGTTTGCTATCGATTCTGATAAGGACAACCCTGTCACTGAACTGTCCACATTAACACACTCTCTACCCTAGCTTCCTATTCGTAACGAATCCTACTCATGTTATACAATTTTCTGCTGCTGTTGAAATTACCCTATACTCATCTGACCAGAAGTCATTGTCTTCTTTCCATTTCACATCACTGACTCCTACTATATCTAGATTGAGCCTTTGCATTCCCCTTTTCAGATTTTCTAGTTGCCCTGCCACGTTCAAGCTTCTGACATTCCACGCCCCGTCTCGTATAACGCTATCCTTTAGTTGGTTATTCAGTCTTTTTCTCGTGGTCACGTCCCCTTTGGCATTCCCCTCCCGGGGATCCGAATGGGAGATTATTCGGGAATCTTTGCGAATGGAGAGAGTATCATAATACTTTTTCAACTACAGGCCACATGTCCCGTGGATACACGACATGTGTCTTTAATGTAGTGGTTTCCATTGCCATCTTCATCTTCATGCCGTTGATCATAGCTGATTCTTCCTCCTATAGGGGCAGTTTCGCAGTCCAAGGACAAGAGAGTGTGCTGAACCTTCGTCCGCTTCTCCGTGTTCTTTGACAAAGCCATTGGCAGAATAAGGGTGACTTCTTACGCCGGAAGTCTTCGGCCGCCAATATAGCTCTTAGTAACAAATAATCCTGAGCAAATAGGGAGCATTATAACGGACACAGAGATTAGTGACAACAAAGTTCTTGTAGTGAGACTGCATACCGTAACACCCAAGCCCACCAAAACTAAACGCAAAATTCATCTACTCAAAAAAGCAGGTTAAAAATTGACTTGATGCCTTCCTAAGAGACAGTCTTCACTCCTTCCAATATGAAAATGTAAGCATAGATCAGATGTAGTTTAGATTCAATAAACAATATCGACAGTAACTGAGAGAAGTATACTAAATAAATTAGTAAGAGATGCTGCGGATCCCCCATGCTATACAAAACAGGTCAGAATACTGTCGTAGAAGTAACGTAAAAGGTGTGGCAAATGTAAAAGAACGCAAAATCCCAAAAATTCGCAAAGATCTACAGAAGCTCGAAATTTAGTGCGAAATAGAATGCAAGATTCTTTTAATTGTTTCCACACTGAAACTCTGTCTCGAAATTTCGGCCGGCCGGTGTGGCCGAGCAGTTCTAGGCGCTTCAGTCTGGAACCGCGCGACCGTTACGGTCGCAGGTTCGAATCCTGCCTCGGGCATGGATGTGTGTGATGTCCTTAGGTTAGTTAGGTTTAAATAGTTCTAAGTTCTAGGGGACTGATGACATCAGAAGTTAAGTCCCAAAGGGCTCAGAGCCATTTGAACCTTTTTTTTTTTTTTTCGAAACCTCGCAGAAAGTCCGAAGAGATTCTAATCGTGTGTGTAGTACGCCAGTGGCAAGACGCAGTCAATAACTCTATTGCGCGATACCAATAGTAATGTTACTAATGATCGATGCACTAAAACACAGTTCCTAAAAGCGGTTTTCCGAAGTTACTTCTCCAAAGCAGACGAAATAAATGCTCCAAAATTGGAATGAAGAATAACTATCAACGTTAGTAACTTAGGAGCAGAGATCCTCGGTGTAAAGAAGCAGCTTAAATGTTTTAATAAATGCAAAGCCTACGGTCCCAGTTATATACCAGTTACGTTCTTTTCAGAATGTATTGGTACAATGTTTCAAATATTCAGCAGTCATATACAACCATTCACTCGTCGAAAGAATCATACCTAAAAACTGGAAAGCTGAACATGTCGCGCCAATACTGAAGAACGGAAATAGAAGTAATCCAGACCCATATCACTGACGTCGATTTGCAGTTGGATTTTCGAACAGGTACTGCATTAGAACATTATGAAATAACTCGAAGAAATCGATGTATTGACAAATAACCAACAAGAATTCAGAAAATATCGTTCTTGTGAAACGTAACTAGCTCGGGAAGTAATGAGGGCTCTTGACTGGGAATGTAAAATTTACTGCATGTTTTAGATTTCCAGAAGGCTTCCGACATCGTTCCTTACAAGATACTTCTAATCGGACTGCGTTTTTCCCGGGTGTCTAAGATGTGCGACTCGATTCGTGATTGCCTCTCAGAAAGACCACAGTTCGTAGTAAAACAGAAGCATTAACTTTCGTTCCCTCAAAGAAGTGTTATAGGCCCTTTACTGTTCCTGGTGTATATTACGATTTGGAGACAATCTGAGGAGCCCTCTTAGATTATTTGCAAATCATGCTGTCATTTACCGTCTTCTAAAGTCATCAGGTGGTCAAAACCAATTGCAGAATAATTTAGACGAGATGTCTGTACAGTGGGAGAAATAGCAAATGGCTACATACAAAGAAAAGTGTGCAGTCATCCACATAAGTGCTTAAAGGAATCCGCTAAATTTCGGTTTCACGATAAGGTAGACAAATATTAAGTCTGTGAATTCATCTAAATACTTAAGTATTACCGTTACGAATAATTTAAATTGGAACGATTTCATAGACAATGGTATGGAAAAAACGAACCAAAGACTCCGTTTTATTGCCAAAACTCTTAGAAAAAGCAACTGCTATACTAAAGAGACTGCCTACATACGCTTGTCCTCCATCTTCAGAAGTACTGCTGTGATGTGTGGGATTCGTATAAGATTGCATTGATGGAGGACGTCGGAAACGTTCAAGGAAGGACCGCTCGTTTTGCATCGTCGCGAAATAGGTGAGAGAAACAGCTGGAAGATGGTTTGATGAACCCTCTGCCGGCACATGTGAAATACAGAGTAACCATGTAGCTGTAGCTGTACATGTAGATGCTAATGAGAAAAAGTTACGTTTGTGTTACGTTTTTACACTACTGACCATTAAAATAGCTGCACCACGAAGATGACGTGCTACAAACGTGAAATTTAACCGACAGGAAGAACATGCTGTGATATGCAAATGATTAGCTTTTCAGAGCATTCACACAAGGTTGGCGCCGGTGGCGACACCTACAACGTGCTGACATGTGGAAAGTTTCTCATACCCAAACAACAGTTGACGGGCGTTGCCTGGTGAAACGTTGTTGTGATGCCTCGTGTACGGAGAAGAAATGCGTACCATCACGTTTCCGACTTTGATAAAGGTCGGATTGCTGCCTACCGCGATTGCGGTCTATCGTATCGCGACATTGCTGCTCGCGTTGGTCGACTGACTGTTACCAGAAAATGGAATCTGTGCCTTCAGGAGGGTAATACGGAACACCGTGCTGGATCCCAGCGGCCTCGTATCACTAGCAGTCGAGATGACAGACATCTTATCCGCATGGCTGTAACGGATAGTGCAGCCACGTCTCGTTCCCTGAGTCAACAGATGGGGACGTTTGCAAGACAACAACCATCTGCATGAACAGTTCGACGACGTTTGCAGCAGCATGGACTATCAGCTCGGAGACCATTGCTGCGGTTACCCTCGACGCTGCATCACAGACAGGAGCGCCGTCGATGGTGTACTCAACGACGAACCTGGGTGCACGAATGGCAAAACATCATTTTTTCGGATGAATCCAGGTTCTGTTTACAGCATCATGATGGTCGCATCCGTGTTTGGCGACATCACGGTGAACGCACGTTGGAACCGTGTATTCGTCATCGCCATACTGGCGTATCACCCGGCGTGATGGTATGGTGTGACATTGGTTACACGTCTCGATCACCTCTTGTTTGCATTGACGGCACTTTGAACAGTGGACGTTACATTTCAGATGTGTTACGACCCGTGGCTCTACCCTTCATTCGATCCCTGCGAAACCCTACATTTCAGCAGGATAATGCACGACCGCATGTTGCAGGTCCTGTACGGGCCTTTCTGGATACAGAAAATTTTCGTCTGCTGCTCTGGCCAGCACATTCTCCTGATCTATCACCAAATGAAAACGTCTGGTCAATGGTGGCCGAGCAACTGGCTCGTCACAATACGCCAGTCACTACTCTTTATGAACAGTGGTATCGTGTTGAAGGTGCATGGGCAGCTGTACCTGTACACGCCATCCTAGCTCTGTTTGACTCAATGCCCCGGCGTATCAAGGCCGTTATTACTGCCAGAGGTGGTTGTTCTGGGTACTGATTTCTCAGGATCTATGCACCCAAATTGCGTGAAAACGTAATCACATGTCAGTTCTAATATAATATATTTATCCAATGAATACCCGTTTATCATCTGCATTTCTTCTTGGTGTAGCAATTTTAATGGCCATTAGTGTAATAACATGTTCAGATGAATGCCACACTGCAATATTTTTGACAGGTTGTGAGTAGAGTAAGTGAATTACAGAATAACGAATATAGGGCGCCATTTTAGAAAGCCTTACTGGTGTTCGTGTATTCGTAACGAATAAATTTTCACGAAAGGCAACCATGCTGGTTAACGTCCCACTGGTAGCTGAGCAACGTTTACTCGATAGATTTTTTATTTTGCTTCTAGACAAAATGTGATTTGGGATGGTTACGATAAATGGGACACCCCGTACATTCGAAAGGCAGTATGACGTAAAGAAACGTGTATCAGCATGAACTTTTATTGAATTTCAGCGCTATTTGGTTGTCTGCTAATTTTTGTTATCACAACAAATATTTTATTTATAATCACTGACAAGTAAAAGACCGAACGCTAAAGATTTCCTGAACGTGTTTCCATGTCGTGGTTTGCGAAATCCCTTACACCTGCAGTTGGGTTTGGTACCGAGAACTGTATCGCACTTGGACGCTTCAATCTGCAGACACAAGTTTCAAGGACGAGGGACAGGCTTGGAAATCCCAAGTCAGACGTCGACAAATAAAGGTGTAAATAACTTTATTCAATAATACAATGAGTTACCACATGCCATAATATGAAGTAAAATACGATAAACCTACGGATGTGCTTTCGTCTTTTCAAGTTACTTAACAGCAGGTAATAACTCTTCTACGTAATGTCGTCATTAAATGACGCATTTCGAACGTCACGAAGTCACCTTATTCCGTTGAAGGCTAATAGAGTACGTGTAATAGGGTATGGGAATCTTCTTTTCGAGGAACCGTCTGAATGGGTGAGCTTCGTTATGCAGGGTTGCTGGCCTGCCCAGCCCGGCGCGTGTGTGCTGTGTGTGTGTGTGTGTGTGTGTGTGTGTGTGTGTATATGTCCAAACCGTGACGTCAGTGGGCGCAGTCGCCGGTGCACGCGCAACCGCGTCACGTGTTGGGGAGGCATCCCTGGATCTGCCCCGGCGCGGAAAGATCACCTCGGCTGCTGCTTCTTCGGTATGTATCCGTGCGAGGCGTGAGATGCTCGTAACTATAATCTTTCTTTAAAAAAAATGTTAAAAGTAACAGTGTTGTTGTAATAATTATTATTATTATTATTTTCAATATTATTATCATTTTATTGTTTACGATTATCCAAGTAACGGTATTGTTTCCAGAATGAGATTTTCACTCTGCAGCGGAATGTGCACTATTATGAAATTTCCTGGCAGACTAAAACTGTGTGCCGGACCGAGACTCGAACTTGGGACCTATGTCTTTCGCGGGCAAGTGCTCTACCAACTTTTTTTTTGTTCGTTTTTGTTCGTTGTATCTGCTCGGGGCGGATGTCGAAAGACACCCATTTCAGTTCGTTGTTGATCCATTAACTCAGTTTTTTTTATTACAGAGGGCAGCTAGCCCTCTGACCAAACACGCTGAGTTACCGTGCCGGCGTCCAACTGAGCTACCCAAGCATGACTCCCGCCCCGTCCTCACAGCTTTACTTCTGCCAGTACCTCGTCTCCTACCTTCCAAACTTTACAGCAGCTTTCCTGCGAACCTTGCAGAGCTAGCACTCCTGAAAGAAAGGATATCGCAGAGACATGGATTAGCCACAGCCTTGGGGATGTTTCCAGAACAAGATTTTCACTTTGCAGCGGAGTGTGCGCTGATATGAAACTTCCTGGCAGATTAAAACTGTGTTCCAAACCGAGACTCGAACTCGGGACCTTTGCCTTTCGCGGGCAAGTGCTCTACCAACTGAGATACCCAAGCACGACTCACGCCCCGTTCTCACAGCTTTACTTCTGCCAGTTCCTCGTCTCCTACCTTCCAAACTTTACAGCAGCTCTCCTGCGAACCTTGCAGATCTAGCACACAGATTTAATCTGCCAGGAAGTTTCATATCAGCACACACACCGCTGCAGAGTGAAAATCTCATTCTGGAAACATCCCCAAGGCTGTTGCTGAGCCATGTCTCCGCAATATCCATTCTTTCAGGAGTGCTAGTTCAGCATGGATCGCAGGAGAGCTTCTGTAAAATTTGGAAGGTAGGAGACGAGGTACTGGCAGAAGTAAAGCTGTGAGAACGGGGCGTGAGTCACGCTTGCGTAGCTCAGTTGGTGGAGCACTCGCCCGCGTAAGGCAAAGGTCCCGAGTTCGAGTCTCGGGCCAGCACACAGTTTTAATCTACCAGGAAGTTTCAACGGTATTGTTGTTGTAATTAGTATTTTCAATATTATTATTATCATTAATATTATGTTGTTGTGGTCTGTAGTCCAGAGACTGGTTAAATGCAGCTCTCGATGCTACTCTATCCTATGCAAGCTTCTTCATCTCTGAGTAACTACTGCAACCTACATCCTTCTGAATCTGTTTAGTGTATTCATGCTTTGGTCTTCCTCTACGATTTTTACTCTCCGCGCTTCCCTCCAATATTAAATTGATGATTCCTTGATGCCTCAGAACGTGTCCTGCCAGCCGATCCCTTTCTTCTGGGCAAGTTGTGCCACAAATTCCTCTTCTCCCCAATTCTATTCAGTACTTCTTCATTAGTTACGTGAGCTACCAACCTAATCTTCAGCATTCTTCTGTAGCACCACATTTCGAAAGCTCCTATTCTCTTTTTGTCTAACGTATTTATCGTCCGTATTTCACTTCCATACATGGTTACAATCCATACAAAAATCTTTGAGAAAAGATTTTCTAACACTTGAATCTGTACTCTATGTTAACAAATTTCTCTTCTTCAGAAATGCTTTCCTTGCCATTGCCAGTCTACATGTATGTCCTCTCTACTTCGACCATCATCAGTTATTTTGCTCCCCAAACAGCAAAACTCATCTACTATTTTAACAACTTCCAATTCCCTCAGCATCACCTGATTTAATTGGACTACATTCCATTAACTTTGTTTTGCTTTTGTTGATGCTCATTTTATATCTATTATTATGTTATTGTTTACGATTATTCGTTATTGCGTCGCATCATGCCCAAATAGGCCTATTACACTGAATAATGCCGTCTGCCGTCTATAAAAGTACAAGCCCCAACACCGTAAAATGCCTGTTATTGTATGTCCTTGAAAAAGGACGAGACCGAAAGTTCTGATACAGTTTTATTTATATCTGAGGTCCGTTCTGCAATCCTTCGTGTAAAAAAGTTCAATCACGAAGTCGTAAAACGGCACTAGTTGTTTCACGGACTTGAGTAATTGTTTTTCAGCGTACAAGAAAGCAAGGTGAGAAAGTCTGGCAAGGTGAGAAAGACTGTGTATTTCGAAAATAAGGTTGGTTATGCTTCTGAACATGTTGAAACAAACAATCTATCCTTGTGCTATTAAATTTAATGAGTGTCCATACAGATGTAATATGGTCATTGGAATTTTCGTGCTGCTTCCTTTTTTTTTTTTTTTTTTGTCATCAGTCTTCTGCCTGGTTTGATGCAGCCCGTAACGAATTCCTCTCCTGTGCTAACCTCTTCTTCTCAGAGTGGCACTCGCAACCTATGTCCTCAATTATATGCTGGATGTACTCCAAAATGTTCAAATGTGTGTGTAATCTTATGGGACTTAACTGCTAAGGTCATCAGTCCCTAAGCTTACACACTACTTAACCTAAATTATCCTAAGGACAAACACACACACCCACGCCCGAGGGAGGACTCGAACCTCCGCCGGGACCAACAGCACAGTCCATGACTGCAGCGCCCCAGACCGCTCGGCTAATCGCGCGCTGCATGAATGTTTTCCAACCTCTGTCTTCCTCTACAGTTATTGCGCTCTACAGCTCTGTCTCTAACACCATGGAAGTCATTCCTTCATGTCTTAAAAGATGTCCTATTATCCTGTCCCTTCTCCTTATCCGTGTTTTCCACATATTCCTTTCCTCTCCGATTCTGCGCAGAACCTCCTCATTCCTTACCTTCTCTATCCACCTAGTTTTCAACATTCGTCTGTAGCACTACATCTCAAATGCTTCGATTCTTTTCTCTTCCGGTTTTCCCACAGTCCATGTTTCACCATCATACATTGTTGTTCTCCAGACGTATATCCCCAGAAATTTCTTCCTCAAATTAAGGCCGATAATTGATATTAGTAGACTCCTCTTGGGCAGGAATGCCGTTTCTGACATTGCTAGTCTGCTTTTGATGTCCTCCTTGCTCCGTCCGTCATTGCTTATTTTATTGCCTAGGTAGCAGAATTCCTTAACTTGTTCTGCTTCGTGACCATCATTTCTGATGTTAAGTTTCTCGCTGTTTTCATTTCTACTACTTCTCATTACCCTCGTCTATCTTTCGATTTACTCTTAATACACACTCTGTACTCATTCGACTGTTCATTCCGTTCAGCAGATCAAGAAATTCTTCTTCAGTTTCACTCAGGATAGCAATGTCATCAGCGAATCGTATCATTTGTAATTCACCACTGGCATCTTACTAATCACTGAGTGGCAGCCTATGGAGGGTTACTTACTTTCACTAGCAGGAGCTTCTTTTGATTATTATTATTTCTTTTGTGCTATGATGACATATCCTGTCCGCATTCGCTCTTATTTTTCTTTGGCGACGTAACATTCTCTGAATAGTTTTGCCCGTTGTTTGAAATAGATTTAGGCACATCTAAATTTTAGGAAAAATTCCTTCAGTGATTAAATTTATTAAGGTCGCAACAGATAACGCTATGCTATTCTATGAGACAGTCAGAGAAAGCTACTTACCGTTAGCTAAACTTCAGCCAAGCAATTTGGATTTTAGGAGCGTAATCATCAATGCTACAATTGTGACACTATTTTCAGATGTATTGAAAATAAATTAACGATCACAGAAATAGCTTCAAATGATAAAATATTTATTTTTGACTGATATTTCGCATGTTAACAGTAATCTTTTTGTATTTAATAGATGGACAAAACATTCCTGGTACATTATACGACCCTGTGGCTTTCTCATACGAACATAACAAGCCACGTTTGCCTTAATCTGTAGAGTCCTGTGGTGTGGGAATATCTGGGGAGCACGTGGTCACTGCTCAAGTTTGTAACACAGACATTCACATGCACTAATTCACACGGCAAACAAAATCTCGACAGCATTTATTAGTGGGAAGAATTGTATGCACCTCGTGGCTGGCATCGAGCAGGATTTTGATGGCTGCATATTTCTGCTTGAAGCACTTGGAATCAAATCGATTCATCTTGACGAATATACGCTCGTTACAGTTTCATTGACAATTTAAAATCGTCGCGCACAAATAAAATAAAATGGCAGACAATAACTTTTAAGGCGTTTTGAATCTATAGGCCGCGTGGTCGCGCCTAACAGAAATCACACTATTATGACACTGATTAACGGAATCAAACATTGTAACCAGAACATAAATGGCAATTCAAAAAATGTCTAGGAGAAGAAATTGTTGAGATTAACAAATTATTATTAACAGATTCAAATACCTTTGCCCCTTGTTCGACACAGCCGTTCTGAGGGAACGTCTGGTCGCTTACCTGTCTTCAGGACAACTCAACCTGTTACAGTCGCGAGGAGCTCTCTCCGAACCGCCCGAGGTGGTGGGGGGGGGGGGGGGGGTCCATGACCAATCTCTGCTAGGAAAAAGTTTTGCTTTACTCATCTTTGGCCAAGCCCCCCTGTTCCTGCTCTCTGCCTTCCACCGACACCGTTTAGGTTGGTAGAAGATTAAGAAACTCACCACTTCTCTGGTTCGTCTGCTATTGCATTCAAATCATTCACACTTGACCACACACTTTCAGGAAGGGTGAAAAGTGGAAATCAGGACACAGGACGTGCACATTTCTTCTGTTTCCCATGGTTTCTTCGCAGTTACCTTCTCAGCTTCCGTGATGGCCCTTTTTAGAGATATCCATTCCCCTTCAACTGTACTGCCTACTGAGCTATTTCTTATTGCTGTATCTATAGCCTTAGAGAACTTCAACCGTATCTCGTCATCGCTAAGTACTTCCGTATTCCACTTCTTTGTGGATTGATTCTTCCTGACTAATGTCTTAAACTGCAGCCCACTCTTCATCACTACTATAAATTATTGTAATCTGAGTCTGTGTCTGCTACTGGGCACGCCTTACAATGCAATGTCTGATTTCGGAACCTCTGTCTGACCACGATGTAATCTAACTGAAATCTTCCCGTATCATCCGGACTTTTCCTCTTGTGATTCTTCCTTAAGGTGTTGAAATTGTTCATGTCGTTCACGTTATTTTTTGTCCACAACATATCGGAAAAATACAAAACACATGGCCAACAGTGCAATTTTTGTGTCTCTTTACAGCTACATAATCATTTGTAAGAAAAGTACCAAGATTCGTGAAAATGTCTGACATAGTGTAGTTTATAGTTACTGTATTTCAATGTGGAATATTTGGTGTAGGCTGTCCCTAATTTATCACGTCACTTTTCCCTTCAAAACTAAGCTCTCCAAATGAATGTTTCCACAGACTTTCTAGTACACATTTACAATGTGGTATGTCTGTATCATTTGAACAGCCCGCTTCTTCGTCCACAGTGCTTCAGCAACCCAACTTCACATTTACACAGAACCCAATTTAAAATCATTTAAAAAATATACCTTCCGCTACAGCGAATGAATAAATAAAAATATGCAGTAAAACACTTTAAACCACTAAAATAAGTACCTTGATTTATATCTGAACACTTGTAAGTGGTTGTGTTTTTTTCACAAACGGCATTTTTGGGACACCATGTACTTGTCAGTATAGTGTTGCTGTAAGCTTTCTTTCCATATTTCCGTTTTGATAAAGAATTTTATAACGAAATAAAACTCTTTGCGTTCCAATAATAATGACAGTAGTAGTGGTAGGTACTAGTAGTAGTAGTAGGAGGAGGAGAAGGAGGAAGAAGAGGAGGAGTTGGCCTAACAATTACAGGTTGTGCGGGTCGAAGATTTACAGGGTGACAATTATTGAACTGCATGAAAAATAAAAACGTAAGTTAGTTACAAACTAAGGCATGCATATACTTTATTTAACATGAAAACGTCACTGTAAATATTCGGATTTAGGTTATGACATGTTCGATACGCCTGACGTCATTGAGGTTGATGTGCAGAAGACAAATAGCGAAATTCTGCATGACCCGCTGAAGTGCCGGAACAGCGATGCTGTCGGTGACTTCCTGAATGGCTGTTTTCAGCTCACCAACGGTTTTGCGGTTATTGCTATACAACCTGTCTTTAATATAACTCCACAAAAAGGAGTCGCATGTGTTCAGATCTGGAGAAACTGGCGGCCAGTCGAGGCCCATGCCAGTGGCCTCTGGCTATCCCAGAGCCAGAATGCGGTCCCCAGAGTGCTCCTCCAGGACATCAAACACTCCCCTGCTTCGAAGGGGTCGAACTCTGTCTTGCGTGAACCACATCTTGGATTATGGGAATGAAATCGTCTTCCAAAACCTTCACGTACTGTTTGCTAGTCACCATGATGTCAAGGAATATCGTACCGATTATTCCGTGACTGGGCATTGCATACCACACACTCACCAGTCTGGAACCTGAAATAACAAATATCGCCTAAAAATATTTAATAAAGAAATGAGTGGAGAATATAGTAAGCCATCACAGCGTTCAACGGTTAAATACATTTTAAAGGTACATTCTTCTTTCTTGGTTTCTCCTGGACTGCCTATTTTAGTCAACTCCATTCTTCCAAGAGTAGTGCTCCCTCGCGTTTTACGTTGTACGTCATTCCTGTGGAGGTATTGCTCCGCTTGAGGCTTCTATAAGCTGCCACGTCACGGTTCACGTCACAATAAACATTGCGTCTGGAGGAAAGAAACGGTGCATCACGTTTCTGCAATACTTATAATGAATAAACGAATAAGCATGCTATAAAATTGACCAATACGATGACACGGTCTTTATCTAGCTTGATAAATGAAGTGGTCAAATTCGAAACACGAACTGAAGGGCCTTATTGAATCGTTCGGTAGTCTGCATTTAACATTAAACTGAAACACAGTGATATTATCAATTGCACAAATTATTGCTTGTAGAGGAGCCCTTGGGAACGCGAGTACTGCTTACACAGGCACGTTGCAATATAGCATTGATTGCGCTCACTTGGCTTATAGTGGAAAGTTATCAAGAGGTTACCACGACAGTGCATGTTTTGACCATAGATTTTGTTCGTTTGCTTTGAAGAAACGCCTGGAGAAGGGACAGGTTAATGGTGCAAGTAGTAATGCATTTTGGATTATTAACTTAGTACTGGAAGTGACAATAGAGACGGGAAACAGATAGCAGATAAAGACTAGAATACGTAATACAGAGGATATTTGGCGTGGCACCCGTATAAAAGTTACCACAGGATAGGAAGAGACATCCACAAAAACACGGAAGGTTTTCGAAATACTAATAACAACACTAATCTGTTGTAATGAACCAGTTACTTGAGATGAATACAGACAGAAAAAGAACAATAAGAGGAACGGTTCACATGTCCTTGGGTCTCATACCTCCTATACATAGCCTTCTACTTATGGATCTTCGCACATGTCTCTGAAAAGCAGACCACATCACATACATCATTATCCTCTTACAAAAATGTACCCTCAGTGTCTTACATGTCGCGTCAATCATTAGTGTATCACAATGTAGTGGAACGATTGTTAGCACTCTTTTTTAAGTTTTTCGTAATTTAATACGTTCGCAGGCTGCTTCATAGTGCTGTAATTTGTTTTTCACTACGAGTCATATGTTCTTCCCATTTATCTATTAACAATAAACGTGATTCCTGCAACAGCCTATAATGGAGAGTGTTAAATGCATTCTGTGAACCTTACTTAGCTTCGACCGTCACTGTTTGCCAAGAGAGGTCCAAAAAATGGTTCAAATGGCTCTGAGCACTATGGGAATTAACTTCTGAGGTCATCAGTCCCCTAGAACTTAGAACTACTTAAACCTAACTAACCTAAGGACATCACACACATCCACGCCCGAGGCAGGATTCGAACCTGCGACCGTAGCGGCCGCGCAATTCCAGACTGTAGTGCCTAGAAACGCACGCCCACCCCAGCCGGCAAGAGAGGTCCATCAAAATTTGTATGAAAAAAAGGAAATCTGTTTACTTTTTAGCAACAGTAGCAAGCAATTATTTTACTATGCAAATGCTAATAAGTTATAAATAATTTAAAAAATAAACGTACATAAATCTGTGTAACAGAAAGGAAAGCTATCTGGTTTTTAGTAATAAAAGTTACTAATTATTCTGCCGTAGAATGGTTACAAAGTTCTAAATATTTAAAAAATTAAACCCATACAAATTTGTGCTAGCGAAAAGAAAGCTATCAGTTTTTTGTAAGGTTACTATGAAGTTATTTTATTATAGAGATGCTACAAAGTTTTAAATAATTTAAAAAGTAAGTACTGTGGAATAGGAGCTTCACAGAAGAATCATTTATAGATTGCCTTCAGATTTAGCTTTGCTGCACGCCAGTCCAAAGACTAATTTGATGCAGCTCTCCACGCTACTCTGTTGTGTGAAAGCCTCTTCATCTCTGAATAACTATTGACACCTGCATCCACTGTTCTTGCTTACTACACACATCAAAAAAGTTTTGCGTCGTCCCAGTTCCCAGAACTCCTGAAGACAGACGTTGACTGTGGATATTGTATCACAGACACAGTCCCTTTGACTGTTCAGAGATGTCACTAATCCCGCCCAAAGATGTAAACAACCATACATGAGCAGCAGGAGGGGGTCCGAAAGCCTATCAGTTGGAGTCATTCTACCAGGAAGGAGGTACACGGCTCGTGTTCTCTGTAGTTGAACGATGACTAGAAGGTCAGTACCTCGGTTCGGTCGTTTCCGCATTGTTAACTTGCGCGAGGAAGGGCTCTCAACAAGGGAAGTCTCCAGGCGTCTCGGAGTGAACCATTGCGAAGTTGCTCGGACATGGAGGAGATACGAGAGACAGGAACTGTCGATTACACGCCTCGCTCAGCCCACCCAAGGGCTACTACTGCATTGGATGACCACTACATACGAATTATGGCTCGGAGGAACCCTGACAGCAACGCCATCATGTTGAATAATGGTTTACGTGCAACCACAGGACGTCGTGTTACGACTCAAACTGTGCGCGATAGGCTGCATGCTGCGCAACTTCACTCGCGAAGTCCTTGGCGAGATCCATCTTTGCAACCACGACACCATGCAGAGCGGTACAAATGGGCCCAAAAACATGCCGAATGGACCGCTCAGGATTGGCATTACGTTCTCTTCAGCGATGAGAGTCGCATATGCCTTCAACCAGACAGTCGTCGGAGACGTGTTTGGAGGCAACCCGTTCAGGCTGACCACCTTAGACCGCTCAGGATTGGCATTACGTTCTCTTCACCGATGAGAGTTGCATATGCCTTCAACCAGACAATCGTCGGAGACGTGTTTGGAGGCAACCCGTTCAGGCTGACCACCTTAGATACACTGTCCAGCAAGTGGAGCAAGGTGGAGGTTACTTGCTGTTTTGGAATGGCATTATATGGAGCCGACGTACGCCGCTGGTGGTCACGGAACGCGCCGTAACGGCTGTACGATACGTGAATGCCATCTTTCGACCTATAGTGAAACCATATCGGCAGCGTATTGGCGAGGCATTCGTCTTCATGGACGACAATTCACGCCCCCATCGTGCACATCTCGTAAATGACTTCCTTCTGGATAACCACATCGCTCGACTAGAGTGGCCAACATGTTCTCTAGACATGAACCCTATTGAACATGCTTGGGATGGATTGAAAAGGGCCCGCATCTCGTGGTCGTGCGGTAGCGTTCTCGCTTCCCACGCCCGGGTTCCCGGGTTCGATTCCCGGCGGGGTCAGGGATTTTCTCTGCCTCGTGATGGCTGGGTGTTGTGTGATGTACTTAGGTTAGTTAGGTTTAAGTAGTTCTAAGTTCTAGGGGACTGATGACCTAAGATGTTAAGTCCCATAGTGCTCAGAGCCATTTGAACCATTTTTGATTGAAAAGGGCTGTTGATGGACGACGTGAGCCACCAGCCACTCTGAGCATACGCCGAATCGCCGTTGAGGAGTGGGACAATCTGGATCAACAGTGCCTGGGCGAACTTATGGATAGTATGCCACGACGAATACAGGCATGCATCAATGCAATAGGACGTGCTACTGGGTATTAAAGGTACCGGCGTGTACAGCAATCTGGAACATCACCTCTGAAGGTCTCGCTGGATGGTGGTACAACACTCAATGTGTGGTTTTCATGAGCAATAAAATGGACGGAAATGATCTCTATTCCAATTTTCCGTACAGGTTCCGGAACTCGCGGTACCGAGGTGATGCAAAACTTTTTTCGACGTGTGTATTTATCGATCTTAGAACAGGTATCTCAAAAGCAGACCACATCACATACATCATTATCCTCTTACAAAAATGTACCCTCAGTTTCTTACATGTCGCGTCAATCATTAGTGTATCACAATGTAGTGGAACGATTGTTAGCACTCTTTTTTAAGTTTTTCGTAATTTAATACGTTCGCAGGCTGTTTCATAGTGCTGTAATTTGTTTTTCATTATGAATCATATGTTCTTCCAGTTTATCTATTAACAATAAAAGTGATTCCTACAACAGCCTGTAATGAAGTGTTAAATACATTCTGTGAATCTTACATGACGTCGACCGTCTCTGTTTGCCAAGAGAGGTCCATCAAAATTTGTAAGAAAAAAAGGAAAGCTGTTTAGTTTTTAGTAACAGCATGAAATTATTTTACTATATAAGCGCTAAGAAGTTTTACATAATTTCAAAACTAAACGTACACTGATTTGTACAACAGAAAGGAAAGCTACCTAGTTTTTAGTAACAAAAGTAAGAAATTATTCTGCCGTAGGATGCTTACAAAGTTCTAAATATTTACAAAATTAAGCCCATACAAATTTCTGCTATAGAATAGAGAGCTATTCAGTTTTTGTAAGGTTTGCATAAAATTATTTTACTATAGAAATGCTACAAAGCTCTAAATATTTTAAAAATTAAGTACTGTGGAATAGTAACTTCGCAGAAGAATGAGTTTCAGATTGCCTTCAGATTTAGCTTTGCTGTACGTCAGTCCAAAGACTAATTTGATACAGCTCTCCACGCTACTCTGTAGCGTGAAAGCCTCTTCATCTTCGAATAACTACTGACACTTACATCCACTTAAAATTGCTTACTGTATTCATGTCTTGCTCTCCTTTTAGAATTCTAATCCTACAAATGAAATTGAGGAATCTTTCGTGCCTCATGGTGTGTTACATCAACCGACTCCTTCTATTAGTC
The DNA here is from genome assembly GCF_021461395.2 of Schistocerca americana. Taxonomy (NCBI): domain Eukaryota; kingdom Metazoa; phylum Arthropoda; class Insecta; order Orthoptera; family Acrididae; genus Schistocerca; species Schistocerca americana. Next base: position 241,023,457 of record NC_060125.1, on the reverse strand, counting down.
AAGTTATGCTTTTTTCCTTATTAACTCCTCGTTAGTTCTCCATCTACCCATCCAGTCTTTAGCATTTTTCTATACCATCACATTACAAAAGTTTCTATTCTTTACTTGTCTTAAATTCTAATTGTCCACGTTTCACTTCCGCAAAATAGTACATTCTAAATACCTTCAGAAGTCTTCCTAACACTTAAATTTATATTCCATTTTATCAGATTCATTTCCTTCAGAAATGCTTTTCTTACTACAGCCAATCTGTATTCTTTATCCTCTCTACTTTCGTCATCACCAACGACGTCACAATTTTCAGCGAAGTCTAAAAAGGGCGTGCCATCAACATCCATTCACATGACGATGGCCAGGCAGTGCTTGGTCGAAAGCTAGTAGCATTTTAATCAATTCATTTATTTTTCTGTCCGAATAATAAGACTCCTCTAATTCTTTTAGTGGCTCGTTTCCCTATCTAATCCTCTCAGCATCGCTTGATTAAAATCGATTACAAGTCATTGCTGTAGTTTTACTTTTGTCTATGTTCGTGTTATAACCTCTTTTCAAGGTACTATTCGATTCCGTTCAACTGCTCATCCAAGTCGTTTTCTGTCTCTGACAGAATTTCAGTGTCATCGAGAACCATCGAAATTTTTATATTTTCTCTCTGAAGTTCATTGATTTTTCAAATTTCTCCTTGGGTTCTATTACTGCTTGCCTATTGTATAGATCACCCAACATTGGGAGAGGCTGCAACCCTGTCTCATTTCGTTCTCAACCACTGCCGTTTTCCAAATTTCTCCTTTGGTTCCACTACTGCTTTCCCATTGTATACATTGAATAACATTAGCGAGAGACGACAACTCTGTCTCGATCCGTTCTCATCACTGTTTCCCTTTCATGTCCTTCAGCTCTTATAACTGCAGTCTGTTTCTGTGTATGAGGTAAGTAGCCGTTTTTTATTCCTGCTACCGTCAGAATTTCTAAGAGTGTGTGCCTGTCAGCTTTGTCTAGAGCTTTCATTAAATATACAAATAATATAAAAGGAAGTTTGCTTTCTTTAACCTTTAGTTAAGATAAGTCGTAGGGCCAGTATTGAGTTAGGTGTTCCCACAGTTCTTCAGAACCCAAACTGATTCAACCCCAAGTTTGACTTCCATCAGTTTTCCTACTCTTCTCTAAGGAATCCGTCTCAGTATTTTGCTAACTTGACTTATTAAACCGACGATTCAGTAGTATTCGCACTTGTCAGCATAGGTCTTCTTTGGAATTGGAATAATTGTATTCTTCATGAAGTTTTAGGGTATTTCGCGTCGATGATTTTCATTTTCTAGCAAGATGTTTACTTCACAGTTTTGCTATAACGTGTTGCGGATATTGGAGAAGTTTAAGGAGGATGTCGGCGAATTATTCGTCAGGTCGTCCGGAAAGTACAGCAGATGCATTGTGGACACGCGTACAAATTGTGTTGGCGGAATTCCCCCGGTGCATAATAGATTACCCCTGAGTCTAGCCCACTACTGTCAGAAGTTACAATTGCAGTACATGGTGGCTTCACGACACGATATACTGGGTTCTCTCAGTCGTATCTCAGGTGCTGTGGTGAAAAGTTCGTTGTAGTCACAGGGGTTCTTACTTAGTCAGTAATATGCCACGGATAGATAGAATTGCCTTTCATAATACCAAAATGAATTTACAGTTTACCACTGTGGTTATTGTTAAACACTGCGGAAGAAATGTATATGGCACTGTTTCTTGTGGTGCTTAAAATGCAAGACTAGACTTCTTGGGAAGTATGAATAATATCTCGTTGCGGGAGTTCTACTTAGGTTTCGTACAACTTGTTGCAATAATAGTTACGGTAATAATTAATTATATAAATAGGGCATAGCAAGGTTTCAGTCCATTAGTACGGCAAAGGTCCGCTCAGTCAGCAAACATTCATACACTTTTAAAGTCCGTGCTTTAGTTGATCAGACACATATTTAATGAGCTCCAGTTTATACTTTCACTGCCTGCCAACACCTTATTTTTGTTTCCTGTATCACTTTTTGCAGTTCTTCCATTGTTATCAGATCTATAGTTTCAATGGTTCTGGTGTGTACTTCAGGTTCTTCTTCATTATCAGCGCATAAATTTTTAAAGTACTTGAACAGCTCCCTATCGAATATTATATCTCGTTTTAAGTTATCTCGTTCTTGTTTATTCAAGTGATTCGTAGTTTTTTTTCTGCTTTGTCTTGTCTTCGATGAATGTCACGTTCTATTTCATTCATATATATTCCTACTCATGCGTTCAATTTTTCGTGTATCTTTCTTGTATAATTCAGATTTATAATGTTCTGTGTAATTAATGTTGTTAGGTAATGACAAGGTTTTTAGATACGCCTCATATTTGTCTGTTATTGGTTTGCTAATATAGTCTTTCCAAATCGTTATTCCCCTTTTCGAATATTTCTTTTTCTTCGTTCCTAACGCTTCAGCGACAGCTTGTGTTACAATTTGTTTAATTTTGTTCCGTTCTCCACTTGCATCGTTACTTATTGGCTTCACTTGACATCTCTCATATAAGTTCTTTTTACAAACAGTCTGAAACTAACTTTTCGTAGCAGGCGCACCTTATAAGTCCTTTTATCCGACATGGCGTTGATGCGTGATTTCTTCTAATTTTTTTACAAAAGATGTGTCCCTTCTTACAAAAAGCTGATCTAATGACACGTCCAAGATTCTGTAGACTCTCGTGCCTTATATTCTTACCCATGCCTTTTTATTTGCAAGAATATAGTCTATTATTGAATCTGTATATTCTGACGATGCTCTTGTTCACTTGAAGAGCAGAACCGGTAAACAAGAGTACAAAGTGCGACTTGCCACTGTTTTCAAGAACTTAATTTTAACAGTCGCTCCCTCTGCAGGCAATGCCTGTTCTTGCTATAATCATTTTTATTCATTTTTCTTGTAATGTTCTGTTACAGGTCATAAAATTCATGAGTATTTTGAGTTCTTTCTTCTTCTGCCGCATACGAATAAGGACACGTACACTTTCTTCACTTTAAAACGAAGCTTTATTATTCTTTAATTCATAACAGTGTATATATATCTTTGTTCTTAAATGCTTCGCGCACTCTGCTCATTGTTTTTGTGGTACTGCTAAATAGCTCATCACATAATTTTGAAATTCGACCGTTCCTTTCAACTTCTATCTCGTTTCAGTCGATTTTCTTTGGATTTTTTGAAACCTGGGCGTCCGCTGGCCGCGTCACAAATGCTACGCAGGTAAGGACAGTGAAGCCGCCACTTCTATGCACTCGCTCCAACAGATTTTATTTCTGACTTGATCTGACACAGACAGATTCACTTCTCTACGTCTTCGAGATCTGTCGTCCCGTTGTGCTAGTTTTTGTCCGTACAGAATATTTTATTTCCCCAGTACTCGCCATACCTGGTCAGCAATTACTTATCCGCCACCTGGTGAGACGCCCAATGGAAGATACAATGATTTATTTTCGATCGTCAGTTTGAAAAAATAATGAAGGCACGTTTGCCTCCTGATTTTTAAGTGGCTTGTCTCATTTTGCAAAGTGTAATCACCACATTTTCTTGCTCGTTGTACATCTGGAATAATAATAATTGTATCTGACTTGATATGTTTTATTTCCCCGCAAATGATAACACTATTATTTACTAAACATATGTAGAGTTTCTTTTGGTGTTTCAGCTTTTAACCAAGTTAGAAAGCGATTAATTTGGTGACGCGTTGCTCGCCATCTGCGTGCCATCTTGTGCAGATTTGCACCTTAAAAAATAATAGGACCTTCCAGTCTACATTTCTTGTCACGAAATCTGACCAACCGTTTTTTGTGTAATGCAGTATATCACGGTCCACCGTCACCAAACTTATCTGCTCTCCAACAACGACTCTGACTCCCGTTACTACGAACTCAGGTAGCCGAAGAATTTCATTTGAATCAGCAGTAAGGAGATTAATTAAGAACTGAAGTTATTACATTATATCTTTCTATGTTCTGCTCCTGTTGTAGTCACTGTGATGTATCCCACCTCCGAACAGATAGCTGTCGGAAGAATGCTACATTAGCATTTTCAGTCTGTCCCATTTTTCTCTTTTTTTATTGTATGGGATACAGTACAGAGACTACCCAACTCTACAATTGTTCGATCAGATTCTGAGCTGAAACTTCTTGGCAGATTAAAACTGTGTGCCGGACCGAGACTCGAACTTGGGAACTTTGCTTTTCGCTGGCAAGTGCTCTACCATCTGAGCTACCCAAGCACGACTCACGCCCCGTCCTCACAGCTTTACTTCCGCCAGTACCTCGTCTCCTACTTTCCAAACTTCACAGAAGCTCTCCTGCGAACCTGGCAGAACTAGCACTCCTGGAAGAAAGGATATTGCGGAGACATGGCTAAGCCACAGCCTGGGGGATGTTTCCAGAATGAGATTTTCACTCTGCAGCGGAGATTAAAACTGGCAGATTAAAAATGTGTGCCAGACCGAGACTCGAACTCGGGACCTTTCCCTTTCGCTGGCAAGTGTTTCTGTGAAGTTTGGAACGTAGGAGACGAGCTACTGGCGGAAGTAAAGCTGTGAGGACGGGACGTGAGTCGTGCTTGGGTATCTCAGATGGTAGAGCACTTGCCCGAGAAAGGCATAGGTCCCGAGTTCGAGTCTCGGTCTGGCTCACAGTTTTAATCTGCCAGGAAGTTTCATATCAGCGCGCACTCCGCTGCAGATTGAAAATCTCATTCTAGATTCTGAGCTATACTCTTCTATAGTGAATTTTTTCCGGGAATCGCCACTCACTCTTTGTCAAAAAGGCTGAGACGTGGTTTACACCGCTGTGTTTTGAAACCTTGAGTCATCACAAATGTATTTTTCTGTTTCCAATGCTGCCGCCTAAGTGTCAGCCTTAGTGTGCGAATCCTGAACTTCGTCGTCACATATCCTTTCGCGTCACGAAACACTGTGTCCTAAATTTCTAAACGGATGTTCGCTCTTTCACTGATTTGTTGTAGCCACATTTAATCACCATGCACCTGCCCGAATGTCAAGGCGAGCGTACGCACAAACTGGCGTTGCTGCGAGCGGGCCCTGGGGTTATCTCCGTCCAGCAGTGTCACCCAAAGTAATGGCGGAAATGAGAGTGGCGCAAAACGGCAGACCGCCTGCGGCGGAGTGCTCCGCCGCAATTTGCAGTGCGGTGTTGTGAAAAGCACGAGGAGGTGGGGGCCGCGCGTAATTCTCTCCTGCGCTTTATGAAGAGCAAATAATACACACGTGTGTGTCCAACTGCCGGCATCAAAGGTCAAATGTGCTCCCTACAATAACATCTGAGATCACTGTTGAAATTATAGAATAATTTAACAAGCAGGAAATTCAAAGGCATCGTTCAGTATGCCGTAGACAAGTATGTTCAGAGAAAGGAGTTCAGTGGGAAAGACCCTCCCAAATTAAGTAGCCGTCTAAGAAAACTGCTTCCTAAACAAGGCACTGGAACTGAAGGCGACAGAGAGAAGGCGAAATATTACATTCGCTCTTCCGACATCGTTTCAGCGCGGAAATGGTAACACGGTCCCTTCTTCCAATCGTAGTACGAAGGTCGAAATGGCAGATCTTGAGATAGTCGATAGCGTAACAGACAAGCTACTACAATCGCTTAATTTTGGAAAGGCAGCGGGGTCAGATGAGATACTTATAAGATTCTACAAAGATGATGCGAAAGAAGTTGCGCCCCTTCTAGCAGCAGACTTCAGGACACTGTATGACACCGTTCCGTACTGCTGTTTGGTGAAAAATATACGAGCCAGATTGGCGACTGGATTCAAGACTTCCTCGCAGATTGAACTGAGCTCGCCGCTCTTAACGGAACAAAATCGACAGATGTACAGTTAATTTGCGGCGTACCGCAAGGAAATATGTCAGGGTCGTTACTGTTTACAATGTTTGCAAATGATCTAGTAGGAAGAGTCAGACGCTCTTTAAAACTGTTCATGAATGACGCAATTGTCTATAACAAAGTAGCAACACCAAAGACAGATCCGATTTGCAGAATGACCTGCAGAGAATTGTTGAATGGTGCACGTACCGGCGGTTGACCCTTAACGTAAATAAATGTAAAATATTGCACATCCAGTACTGTACAACTACATCACCGATGACAAATTGCTGGAAACAGTATCTACCGTAAAACATCTGGGAATGTCTAGACTTAAATCGAATGGCCAAAGAAAACAAATGCCAGGAAAAGCAGATGCCAGACTAAGATTCAGAGGAAGTATCTTAAGGAAATGTACCTCATCCACGAAGAAATGGCTTACAAGGCGTTTTATCGACCGATTCTTGAGTATTGATCATCAGTCTGGGACTCTTGCAAGGTAGGTTTGATAGAAGAGATAGAGAATATCCGACGAATAGCAGCGCGTTTCGTCACGGGTCATAAGCTTGGCGAGAGAGTGTTACAGATATGGTCAACAAACTCCAATGGCAGACATTACAAATGAGGCATTGTGCATCACAGAGAGGTTTGTTTTTGAAATTTCGAGTGAGTACCTTCCGGGAAGAGTCGGACATAGACTTCATGTAATGATCACGAATGGAAAATTCGAGAAATTAGAGATAAGACAGAGACTTAGCAGGCCGGAGTGGCCGTGCGGTTCTAGGCGCTACAGTCCGGAGCCGAGCGACCGCTATGGTCACAGGTTCGAATCCTGCCTCGGGCGCTTCAGTCTGGAACCGCGTGACCGCTACGGTCGCAGGTTCGAATCCTGCCTCGGGCATGGATGTGTGTGATGTCCTTAGGTTAGTTAGGTTTAATTAGTTCTAAGTTCTAGGCGACTGATGACCTCAGAAGTTAAGTCGCATAGTGCTCAGAGCCATTTGAACCATTTTTGAACCTGCCTCGGGCATGGATGTGTGTGATGTCCTTAGGTAAGTTAGGTTAAATTAGTTCTAAGTGACTGATGACCTCAGAAGTTAAGTCGCATAGTGCTCAGAGCCATTTGAACAAAGACTTACCGACGACCATTCCTCCCAAGTGTCATTCGCGAGTGAAACTGGAAAGGGGGGATCAGTTAGTGATACAAGAAGCACCTACCACCAGACACCGTTAGGTGGCTTGCAGAATATATTGTAGGTGTAGAAGCTTTTAGTTTCGTGATTTGCTATTTGTGAAGTAACGGAACACGTATGTTAGGAAACATCAAGCTTACTGTTACATCCTGTTGTTACACTCGTGCAGAAGCAGAAAGTAGCCCACAGACAGGTAGATGCTGACAAAAGATTTGCAGAGCCAGATGAGGTGCTGCCCGTAGGGAGACGAACGACGAGCTACAGCCAGGCAAAACCATTGATCACGCTGGGCTGGGAGTCAACGGTCCAGCAGGCTTTGAGTATCTAAAAAATACCAGAGTCCACTAAAAACTGAACCAACGAAACACAGCCCTGGATTTAAATTGTGCTTGTCGAATTTAACATAAAAACTGCTTCCTAAACTCAAGACGGGCAAGCAGAGAGAGTCGAAAGATTAATTACTATTTCAAAGTCAAACTTAATATAAAAATAATTCAGAATCTACAGTGGCTTGGAAGGAAGTACCTGCCAGTGATTGGCTGGAATAAACATCTAGTGTGTGAGCTGATCAGAAGACTTCATACTTGGCACTAGAGAGCAGCAGGTGTTGGTCCCGGCGGAGGTTCGAGTCCTCCCTCGGGCATGGGTGTGTGTGTTGGTCCTTAGGATAATTTAGGTTAAGTAGTGTGCAAGCTTAGGGACTGATGACCTTAGCAGTTAAGTCCCATAAGATTTCACACACATTTGAATATTTGAACAGCAGCAGGCGCACAAGACTTCTTTCTCAGCAATCGCGGGATGCCAGTTAGTCTTGACTATGTATGTTGTTGTTGTGGTCTTCAGTCCAGAGACTGGTTTGATGCAGCTCTCTATGCTACTCTATCCTGTGCAAGCTTCTTCATCTTCCAGTACCTACTGCAACCTACATCCTTCTGAATCTGCTTAGTGCATTCATCTCTTGGTCTCCCGCTACCATTTTTACCCTCCACGCTGCCCTCCAATACTAAATTGGTGATCCCCTGATGCGTCAGAACATGTCCTACCAATCAATCCCTTCGTCTAGTCAAGTTGAGCCACAAATTTCTCTTCTCCCCAATTCTGTTCAATACCTCCTCATTAGTTATGTGATCTAATCTTCAGCATTCTTCTGTAGCACCACATTTCGAAAGCTTCTATTCTCTTCTTGTCCAAACTATTTATCGTCCATGTTTCACTTCCATACATGGCTACACTACATACAAATACTTACAGAAACCACTTCCTGACACTTAAATCTATACTCGATGTTAAAAAATTTCTCTTCTTCAGAGCCACTTTCCTTGTCTAAAGTACTGCACAATATTGATGAATTGTTGTGCAACAGTTAGCATGCCCCATTGGTGTTGTTCTTCTCTCTCCAGGAATAATTTGCTGTCTAGTCATCTTAGTGCATATAGTGGTGGCGTAAGATATAAATAGTGCTTCCACAAATTTAATCAAAATGTATTGTAGGTGTGGTGTAACAATTGCAATAAAACAGTCTTATCTTGACTTTGTTTTGTGCATTCCAGTTTGGGAACTCGGTGGTGAGCTTGGTGTTCTCATTAGTTCTTGTAGATGTTGTTGAACATGCTGCGCTCAGTGTTAGGTACGTCCGTTATGCGACAGGGCAGAGAGGTGAAGGTACGAGGATGTGTGAAGCGCAATCGCGTTTCAGCAGCACAAGGCACATCTCGGTCCGCTGGTTTCCACCTGGTTACTGAATCCGCATAGGCAAGCACAATACAACAGCATTTTATACCCTCACTGCACATTGGAGAAGTTCTTACCTTAACATCCCTTTGGAAAACTCTGTACTGCAGTGAAAAAAGTTTAATCCCAAAGTAAGAACTACTGAATTGCTCTGGGGAATGTAAGTTTTGTAATATTGTACGTCTCTTAAGTCGATTCTGAAACAGGGCAAGCCCTTCAGTTAGGCTCATTTCATTTTCGTTCACCTTTAATTAAACAAATGGGGGAGAGTTGGATTAGTTTAATGGGAGTCATGACAGCACAGTGACTGTATGAGCCGAATGGCACAGTGACTGTATGAGCTGATTTCACCTCCAGTTCTTAACCTCTTTTAGTCTAACATGGTTCTGGGTATATTCATTTGCTTATATGGGGTGCTTTTGGAAGTGAGAAGCGCTATGAATATGAAACAGCCGACACATTGCGAGGCCTGGCATGGGGGCCCGTGGGCATGCCAGCCTGCACAGAAACATAGAGAACACAAATAGCAGATGGGACGCCTGCTTCCTTGTCAGGGGATGGAAGTCACTTTGCCGCACGAAGAGCAAGCAGACAGGTCATTGTCGATCTATGGGAGAGTTTGCGAGCAGCCGAGGTAAACAGTCTTCGTTCCAGAAGATACAACTCTGTCGCCGGGTGTTAGTTGCTATGGGCTTGTTAAGTGATATATCTGGCTAGCTAAACAGCTTCTGGGTTTCCTAAAAATTTGACAAAACAGCGCTTACATACCTAAAGGACGGGCACTGGAGCAGAGTCAGCTACTAGCCTTGTAGCAAGCTTTCTAAAATTTCATCGGAGCTGATGGCTGCATGAGCAACGACTGGAGAATCAGTAGTGACGTCATGAGGACGTAACACTTGGCGGAAAGCTTTCTAACAGAGGGGGGGGGGGGGGGAAACAATTCATTGTCTTATTGAAGCATCGTCATCTCTGGGCACGAAACATAGCCAAAGAAACAATCACGCTATTGGTGGGCTGCAGCAACTTTTTAGGGGACTGGTGGTCACGTTCTGCTAGCAGGAAGACCGGAGCAAGCTGCTGGGAGGAGACTGGAAAAACAGAGGTGCACACAGTTGGTCACAAAGGGTGAAGAGACGAGAGTGTTGGAGGAATTCCGGGGCAGAAGTTATGGACAGGTGACAGAGGCTAAGTTGCGACTGTGCTCTCATGTCACGGACTCACTGTGTCCCCATTCTGTTCAGAGTAATTGAAGATTATGGTGAACAGCACTACAGCTCCAGTCTGTGAGGGCGAGCAACAGCATTGTAGTCCAGACGCAAAATAGCTGTCATTGGCTCACATTCATCGCCACTTCCTCACGTCTTTCTGATTCTTCGGTGTCGGTAGCATACAGTGTCTGTGATCGTGTTAGTCACGTGTTACCTAGTACACGGAATTAAATCTGAGATTTTACGCAACTCCTTCTCTTTCAGTAGCTTTGTCAACTTAGAGCTTTAGTTCTCGTAGTTAAGTACATCCTTGTAAATTTCTTGCCCACATAATTATGTTTTATTGCGTTAGTATTCATTTGTCTTCTGTATTGCACTATAGTGTACTTAAATCTGGAGTTTATTAACACAAACGTTTCCTTGAAATGTTGAGAACTATGTCGTATCGCCGCCTTCAGATTCACTGGTAAAGCCAATAAATTAAAGCGCTAGTAATTCCGTTGAGTACATTAAATTCAGCACTGGATTTCAAGGGTGTGCATGACTCTTGGTTAATCCCGTATTCAGTTGCGTTTCACGTTCTCACACACGTGGGGTTTTGCAATTTTAATGAAAAGGCGTACAGATTATCGATATCAGACGTGTTTCGACCCCTTCCACACGAGGCATTTCAGGCCAGTCAGCAGATGGTGTTCGGCAGGCGGGCCGGCCAGTGTGGCCGAGCGGTTCTAGGCGCATCAGTCTGGAGCCGCGCGACCGCTACGGTCGCAGGATCGACTCCTGCCTCGGGCATGGATGTGTGTGATGTCCTTAGGTTGGTTAGGTTTAAGTAGTTCCAAGTTCTAGGGGACTGATGACCTCAGCTGTTAAGTGCCATGGAGCTCAGAGGCATTTGAACCATTTTGAATTGGCAGGCGGCCTCGTCTTCTGACAAACAGCAGACATGTTTCCTTGGGCGCCGCTCACTGACACACTGTTCAGTGTATTGAATGAATCCTCGAGTAATACGACATCCCTGTATTTGTACAACCACCAGGCGCTCTCCTCCTCTTCACGTTCACTGTATATCGGATTCTGCCTCGCGACGACTATATTCTCATCTTGATTTCGTGTATCTCTAGGTCAGTTTAACTACTGTCTTTGTCCCACTACAACGAGCAGTGCTAATTAGTATGTTTGGTATGAATTCCTCTACTACCCAGGGCTTGTATCTGGTCTGCTCGGACGACGTAACTGTTGCTATAGTCAGGAACTTTCTACTCATCTGGCACGAACACTGGTCGCCTCTCCACCGGAACAAACTCACGGAGGTTAAGCCCATCCCAACAGCTAGTGCGGTTTCCTCTCGCGCACCTCGTCACTCTGTTTTCGCTGTAACTGTTTATGCCCCACTTTCTATCACAGTCTCAGTTTTTTCCACGTTTTTTTTTTTTTTTTTTTTTTTTTTTTGCTTTAATGTGTGTGTGTCATCTATCTGACAGTTTAGCAGATACAGCACAGGCTGTAGAAAGTGTTCCACTCTTTACTCGCTGTAGCAAACTGACAGCCAGCCGGTGTGGCTGAGGGGTTCTACGCGCTTCAGTCTGGAACCGCACGACCGCTACGGTCGCAGGTTCGAATCCTATCTCGAGCATGGATGTGTATGATGTCCTTAGGTTAGTTAGGTTTAAGTATTTCTAAGTTCTAGGGGACTGGTGACCTCAGATGTTAAGTCCCATAGTTCTCACAGCGAGAGTGAGAAAGGAGGGTTAATTTACGACTGAGGACACTATTTGTCCTAGAAACTCTTATCGAACAGCATCTTAAAAAAACGCGTGTCGTTATCATTGCTCATTTTACCTCCCTATTTTGTGGCACCTTTTAACGAGCGTTCCAGGTTTATATTGATTGGTTGGTTGGTTGTCCTGGAAGGATGGGACCAAACAGCGAGGTCATCGGCCCCATCGGATCAGGAAGGGATGGGGAAGGAAGTCGGCCGTGCCTTTTCAAAGGAACCATCTCAGCATTTTCCTCTAGTGATTTAGGGAAATCACGGAAAATCAGGATGGAAGGACGCGGGTTTTGAACCATCGTCCTCCCGAATGCGAGTCCAGTGTGCTAATCACTGCGCCCTCTCTCTCGGTCATTATTAATTCTATAGCCGTCTACTAATAGTGTTTATGCTCGTATGTGTCGATTAACTTCACGGACCACCGAGTGCTTTGCCTACAAAACGTCCCATTAAAGCCATGGTCTTGGCGCCTCTAACGTCAGCTGTTTTGTGCAAAAAAATAAACAAATAAAAGTTTTTAAAAAATAGTAGCAGTGGCTGTCGCACATTCGGGGCTACCGACAATGGACAACCGTTACGCAGCTACGCTGCTGTATTTAGGGACCACGTCCTACTGGTGCTATTGCTCCTAACATATGTATATTTTTGTTTTATTATCTACACAATTAGTATTCTAGCTCGGAAGAGCTATGCGAGAGAATGATGCAAAGCAATGCTTCGGAATGTTTTAGGCGAAAACTCTCAAAGCTTTTTAAATAACACCAACGATGAAACTTCCTGGCAGATTAAAACTGTGTGCCGGACCGAGACTCGAACTCGGGAACTTTGCCTTTCGCGGGCAAGAGCTCTACCAACTGAGCTACCCAAGCACGACTCGCGCCCCGTCCTCACAGCTTTACTTCTGCCAGTACCTCGCTTCCTACCTTCCAAACGTAAGAAGCTCTCCTGCGAACCTTGCAGAACTAGCACTCCTGGAAGAAAGGATATTGCGGAGACATAGCTTAGCCACAGCCTCAGGGATGTTTCCAGAATGAGATTTTCACTCTGCAGCGGAGTGTGCGCTGATATGAAACTTCCTGGCACATTAAAACTGTGTGCCGGACCGAGACTCGAACTCGGGAACTTTGCCTTTCCCGGGCAAGTGCTCTTTGGAAGGTAGGAAACGAGGTACTGGCAGAAGTAAAGCTGTGAGGACGGGGCGTGAGTCGTGCTTGGGTAGGTCAGATGGTAGAGCACTTGCCCGCGAAAGGCAAAGTTCCCGAGTTCGAGTCTCGGCCCGGCACACAGTTTTAATCTGCCAGGAAGTTTCATATCAGCGCACACTCCGCCTCAGAGTGAAAATCTCATTCTGAAAACTAACGATATTAACACTGTACAACTTTATTCTTCATGTCTACATATTTGTAGCCCTTTGTCGCTATAGCGTGCCACTGTGTAACGTAACTACGTCGAGCGTAAGAAACAGCTTCCTGTAATCGAATTCCGAATTCGAATAGCTCGTCCACACATGGGGCACCCTCTCCTTCAACATAACAATATTAGATTACACACGAACGCTGAGACGACACCTACAACAATCCGACGCCTTGGGTCCACTATCATCGATAATCCTTCATATGGTTCCGACTTGGCAATCCGATTTTCATCTCTTTCCAAAACTTAAAGAACGCCTTCGACAACTGCATCTTGGTAGTGATGAAGCGGTGCAAGCAGAGGTTGTGGCTGCGTCAACAAAGTCGCACATTCTACAGTGGCAGTATCAACAAATCTCTCTCTCTTTGGGAGATATGTGCTCGTTACCAGTGTGGCTATGTTGAGAAATAAATATGTAGACGTGAAGAGTAAATATGTAGAATGTTAATAACGTTACTTTTATTTACAAAGTTTCAAGTGTTTCTCACATAAAAATTTCAGAAGCATTATTTTTCAGCACACCATCGTGCATATTTACGAGAATGCCGTGGAGCTGGACAAAAAAAATTGTGAACTAAAGATTTATTTTTATCACACAAACGGATATGTCGTAGAAGACTGGATTTACGAATATTTTCTAGATCTGACCTACGTGAATGTGAGAAGTTTTGCGCATTTCAGTCGGGGCCAAAAAAGCTTAAAGCACCATTGATTAAGCATTCCTAGGTTGAACAAAGCAGTAACAAAGAGCGAAAGTGACATAATAATTACGTTCCATAAAAAACTAAGAATCTTAGTTCTTCTTTAGGTTTTTATTTGCATCCAAGACTTTTTTGATGCTGGCTACTGCAGACACACATTGAAGGGTGTCCGTCATAATGTCTGAATAAAATTTAACGTTATTTCACATTTCCTATAGCACCTTAAACTTCCGGTGCATTCCAGGAGAAATAATCGGCAGCTAAGCATGTTCCAGTCAGCCACAACTGCATACATTCGCTCAACTGATGTTTATTCTATGTCTGTTTTATATCCGTGTACTGATTTATTATGCATCTTCGCTAACTACACCTTCCCCACAGTTAATTGCAGTGTTTTTACATTGTACTGCTATCCTTCTTTCCCATTCCTACCATCTTAGAATGACTTAGAGTGAGTGAAAGCTTACGTGTATTAAGTTTTCGTCATGTCTGGTGGCAGGCAAATTTCTTGTCTGCTATTGTGGCAGTTTAGCCAACTTTGGTGTACGCTTAGAGAGTGGCGAAGAGGTTTCGTTCCGTTCTGGTCGAAGCGCTAGTGTGCTCAAGTTGTGAAGGTGCGGTAAGAGTGTTCTCCGACACCGCCGCCTGTGTGTGGGGACCATGACCAGGTCAGGATGGTGGGCACTGGGCCCTGGGATTTTGGAGAGAGAGGTTCCTCGTAGCAGCTCGTTTGCAGCAGTGAGTATGGTAACTAAGTCTGTATAAGTTCCAACGTAGCCGAAGTTTTAATCCATTTCTTTTCTAGGTTCAGCTGCATAATCATACAGAACATTTCATTCGAAATGGGAAGTGGTGGGGTTTTTTGTAATTGTTTCATTTCACTAATAGTTACTTTGTTTAACGAGAACTTAGACATGTGGGGGAGCGGTGTGTGAACTCTGCTTAGTCTCAATTAGACTTCGTGTATCCCATTGTGAATGTGCGTCTGTATGTGTGTGTTATATCATTTCTTCTTCTTTTTCGTTAGTTTCGTCGGCATACAGTAATTTCCATCCGTTAGTGCGTGTGTCTTTGTTTGCTCAATCCTATGTGTCCGTCGTCGTTTCGGAGAACCTTCAGTACCCGAAATCTGTTTCATCTTGCAATTATTCCGCGATAATGTACTTATATGGTTAGTCCCTACCACGGATTAACCGACTTTTCGAATTTTTTAAATTTTTTTCTTGGTCTGACTTTGTGTGGTTAGGGCCACGTGTTTGAAAAACAAACAAACCTTCAGCTCGTCGATTTTCTGTTCTTATTCTATATTTGTAGGACCTAAAATGCATTGTCTTCACGTGTGTTCTGTGATTTACAGGCATTCCCGATCTGATCTACACTTTGGATCGCAATTCTCGTTCCGTTTCACGGCTTTAGTTTTCCGTATGCTTTAGGCCTGTGGTGCAAACCTTTTGTCGACTACATGTGTTTCTGGTGTTAGTACGAATTTGAGGTGCGGGCGTGACTCTTTACCATTAAGTGATTCACATTTTACGAGACTCTAAAGATTCACACGCCCACCAGGCAAGGCACCTGATTATCTGTTGCACTAACGTGGTTATTGAGCAGGCACAGCAACCGCTAACCGCTATGTTTTTATATAAATGTGTACTGCTTTTCCAATTTGATTACGTAAAATAAATGTTAAATCTTGTTTAAATTAAATTTCACTGTTAATGTTTTATCCCACATGTCGCAATCTCTGTTTCATAACATACATTCTTCAGCGTTTGTCCCATGTGCGGTTCGTGCAGGCCTACTTATTTAGTTGTCGTTAAGCAAAATAGACCCACTGCATGACTGAGAACAAAATGCACACTCCCATTTTGACGAGAGAGCCTTAGCCTTCGTGTGGTAAATTAAAATCGTGCAATTGTAGATACTGGGAGTGAAATACTTGCGTCTGAAATACAGTCTCACACGAATTTGCTTTCGGAATTAGGCGGAAGAGGTCGTACGCTTGTCAGGACCCTACTGACAGATTCCTACATACATTGTGGTCCCTGACAGTGTGAGTAGTGGCAATACTGAAATAAATGACGTACAAAAACTGCGCCGGCTGCTGTGACCGAGCGGTTCTAGGCGCTTCAGTCCGGAACCGCGATGCTGCTACGGTCGCAGGTTCGAATCCTGCCTCGGGCATGGATATGTGTTATGTCCTTAGGTTAGTTAGGTTTAAGTAGTTCTAAGTCTAGGGGACTGATGACCTCAGATGTTAAGTCCCATAGTGCTTAGAGCCATTTTAACCATTTCAACAAAAATTGCGGAGCAGGACGTGTACCATCAGATTTCCATAAGTCATTAGCTCCAAACTACACAAAGAACTCATAAATGTTTGGATGACGTCAGAATAATATGCTGGTCAGAGTAATATACTGAAGAACAGAAAGAAGAACTGGTACATGAGCAGTTTGGTTTCAGGAATGAGAAGTAAGTCTAACATTGTGACCTGTAATCGAAAGAAGAATAAATAAAGGCAAGAATACTTGCGTGGCATTTGTGGGTCTAGTGAGATCCTACCACATCGTATGTCGATACAAGACGACCGTGATCCTCAGGACGGAGGAGGAACCTGCACGATGTCCGTAAGCTAAAGGGGGTGGGCGGGGGGGGGGGGGGGGAGGATAAAAGCAGATATTCAACAGAGGAAAGTGCGTAGCAACACGATTGTCTTTCGATGTTGTTTATAACTTGTGAGTCAAAGAAGTAATGCACGAAATGAAAGAAATTTTCAGAGCAAGAAAAATACAATATCAAGACAATTGACAGAAGTCTGAGGTTCGCATGTCGCCGCTTTTGACTGAATTCAAGACATGTAGGAGAATAATTAAACGGCTGATCATAAAGGAAACAAAGACGATGGTGACGAACAGCAGAGGAGAAAAAATAGATGTGTTGCACATCAAACTTGAGGACGATACAAGAGCAGAAGAAGTAAGATTATCCAGACAAAGGAAATCTAGAAGGCCTTAACAATAGACTGTCCCAGATGGAGAGGAGGTTCTGTAACGTAGGAGTGTACTGCTATCACATATTGTCTTACAGATGGGGAGTAATTGTTTGAAACGTTGTGTTTGAAGCATTTCATTATATAAAAATGAAACACTGACAGTGCGGAACCGTAGAACAAGAATGTGAAACTATCAGGAAGACAACACTACTTATGTATGCTAAATGTTAAGTAAACAAGTACAGTATACGTCGAAGAATAACTAGAAAGAGTAGAAAAGAAATAGATTATAACCGATAAGTGAATTTATGTAGCTCAAACATGTAACCCATTCTTGGAGATTAAAATAAGATGTACTGAAACTTAAAATGCTTATGGTTAATAAAGACTGTATTATGTTACTTTGCCTCACAAAAATAAGCTAACTGTGTGGACTAATGCTGGCGATCTCTACCAAAAGTTTCTAATTACCAATAACAAAATGTGTTGCGTACCAGATAGTGTCCCACAAGTTATTTCATTTAAATTCAATGTTTACAGAATCACATTCAAAATCACAAACAGTACACATTTCCACGCTTCTTAATAGAAGTTCTTTTCAGAAGTATCCACAGGTAAATAATGCTCAAGCGTACCTGATTTGGACTGCTCTCGAGTTAATGTATGGCGTTAGCCCAAATTTCCTGTAGAAGAAAAGGAAAAGGCTACTATTGTCTGAAGTTTTGAGGAAAGTTGTATACACGGATTGGACTTTGAGGAAGATCCCGGTGGATGCTGCGAATTCGTCGCGGAAATGGTGATTCTCGTGACAAGGAATATTTAGCGTGGGTCCTCTTTTATACTGAATAAGAAGATACGAGGCACGAAAATTGTTTCTACTATGAAGACATAAGTCACCTTCTGCAGTTGTAAGGAAATTACCTGTAGGAAAGTTGTGCCCTTACTGATTAAGAATACATAATTTTGTTATTTCTTCTAAAAGCAATACCTTACAAAGAAATTTCGTTACAACGGATTTAGCGACAGTTACCACTCTGAATATTTTAAATTTGTAAATGTAGTCTCATTGGTATTTCATATACTTTTGACACTGGATTGGTTCATACTGAAGACCACTGATCTAGTTATACAATTTTTGCTGCTGCTGTTTGTAACAAAAAGGCAGACGACACAGCCACAATTAAGAAAATTAGGGGAAATGCTACAGTAGTTAACAATTCAGTCTGAATAAGCCTCTTACAGGAAACGGGTTCAAAGCGACGACTAGAGGGACGGTCGTGGCATTCACTACTTGTTTGTCCTCCCTGTCATACTGCCGCATCTATACAGTTTCTTGTACTTCATAAAAGATGTCGCTTACAAATGGTATCTCGTTTAAAGACTCATCAAAGAGTCAGCAAACCAGTAATCTCTCTCTTCGCTACATTCTATTCCACTATTTCTATGATTCTTCTTACAAAGCCTGGACAATAAATTAAGACATCCCCATGCAACCGCGTAGCGCTGCCTGTAGATTTCAAAATACCCTCAGTTCGGCGAGGAACGGAATTCACAAGTTCCTTCAGGTATGCTGTATCCACTTGAAGTCTCTCATTGGTGATCAGGCCCCGAATAGCTACCATATCATGGCGATATCAATTGTCACACTTCATCCGCTGTTCTAAGTAGTCCCAGAGTTTTCTTTTCTTTAACTTCGGGAAACTCAGCGGTGGAAATTCAGCGGTGCAGTCGAAGTGCGTTAACAGCCAAAAACCTTTTTGTAAAATAAAATGATAAATATTGTAGAATGTTACACCAGTCCCGTGTCTGTTACATTAAGAATGTATAAAATATTCTACCATGAACCGATGGAACAGTCAGTCAACGTAGAAAAGTATGAATGCAGCCCTGTGGACGTGACTGCTGCTGTCTTGGAGGACAGAAGAGCACCCATCATACTTAAAATGAAGATGTTGAAGAAAGGGCAAGTCGTGCTCAACGAGAATCTTGAACTAAACCCCTTGTTTCACGTCCAAGATAATTTGAGTGAGAAGGTCCAAGTCATGGTGTAGCATCTCATTTCTTGGCTTTGCCTAGGTGCTTTCCCTTTGGCTACTGTCTACGATAAGTTCGGGTTCTGGGGGAAGGAGGTTTTCTTCAGCCTGGATCTGAAGGGCTGGTCTTTCCCTAATCCTCCTAAATGGGTTGGAGGAGGAGGAGATTAGTGTTTAACGTCCCGTCGACAACGAGGTCATTAGAGACGGAGCGCAAGCGGGTAAGGGAAGGATGGGGAAGGAAATCGGCCGTGCCCTTTCAAAGGAACCATCCCGGCATTTGCCTGAAGTGATTTAGGGAAATCAAGGAAAACCTAAATCAGGATGGCCGGAGACGGGATTGAACGTCGTCCTCCCGAATGCGAGTCAAGTGTGCTAACCACTGCGCCACCTCGCTCGGTAAATGGGTTGTGGACGGTTCGTACATGGCTGGCGTACGGTTAGTACGATAAGTGATGACGACCGAGTTAGAGAGAATAGGGCAACGGCCTTACCGCAGTGAATACACCGGTTCCCGTCAGATCACCGAAGTTAAGCGCTGTCGGGCGTGGCCGGCACTTGGTTGGGTGACCATCCGGGCCACCATGCTCTGTTGCCATTTTTCGGGGTGTACTCAGCCTCGTGATGCCAATTGAGGAGCTCCTCGACCGAATAGTAGCGGCTCCGGTCAAAGAAAACCATCTTAACGACCAGGAGAGCGGTGTGCTGACCACACGCCCCTCCTATCCGCTTCCTCAGATAAGGATGACATTGCGGTTAGATGGTCCCGATGGGCCACTTGGGCCACTTGTGGCCTGAAGACGGAGTCCTTTGTGTTCTATAGAGAGTATACAAAATGTAAACAGCCAATCGCAAGAAAATCGTCAAGATGAGGAATTTGTTCAAAAATGGTTCAAATGGCTCTGAGCACTATGGGACTTAACTTCTGAGGTCATCAGTCCCCTAGAACTTAGAACTACTTAAACCTAACTAACCTAAGGACATCACACACATCCATGCCCGAGGCAGGATTCGAACCTGAGACCGTAGCGGTAGAACGGTTCCAGACTGTAGCGCCTAGAACCGCTCGGCCACTCTGGCCGGTGAGGAATTTGTTAACTAAAAATGTAGACTGGAGAGTTGGGAAGTCTTTCCTGAAGATACTTCGATGGAGCATAGCCTTGTGTGGAAATGAAACGTGGACGATACACAATTCAGGCAAGAAGAGAGTAGAACCCTAAGAAATGTGATTTTACAGAAGAATGCTGAGGATTGGATGGGCAGAACATGCAACCAATGAGGAGCTATTGCGTAGAATTGAGGACAAAAGAAATTTGTGGCACACCTTGACTAAAAGAAGACCTCGGTTGATAGCACACATTCTGAGAGATCAAGGGATCAGTACTAAGGATGTAAGTTGCAGTGTTTATTAGGAGATGAAGATGTTTGTGTAGGATAGAGGGCATGGAGAGCTGCATCAAAGCAGTATTTGTACTGAAGACAACGTCAGCAGATTTTCCCATCAGAGCCAGTGTTTCTAACGTCTGTCGCAGAACAAATTCCAAAAGTCCTGCCGAAGTCTTTATCAAACAGAAACAGCAAATGTTCATTGAAAATGCTTACTTTCTGCTCCTGTTCCGGATTGGTCACAAGGTCCGAATGTAAAACGGAGCAGTTTGGAGCTCACGAAATTCAGGATCCGCGAACAGCACTTGCGGGGTGTGGAAGTCGTGTGTCCTCTGGGGCGAAGGTGGTTTTTTTCATAGTGAATTTGGGGAGTAGGACATCCCTGGTGATCAACCAATGCAGTACGCAAGTCTGACAGAATCCTAACTCCGTTCCCGTGCCCGGGCTTGGAGTTCTACTTAGCGACTTTCCCGTTTTTCAGATGTCAAATGTGTGCGATTTTCTATGGGACCAAACTGCTGGGGTCATCGGTCCCTAGCCTTACACACTACATAAAATAACCTATGCTAAGAACAACACACACTCACCCATGCATGAGGGAGGACTCGAAACCCGACGGGAGTGGCGGTGCAGTCAGTGACATGGCGTCTCTAACAGCGTGGCCACTCCGCGAGGCTCCTGTTTTTCTCTGCCAGTGTTGCGAATTAGTGATCGTGGTCTTATTCGGTAAAAGAGAGCTACAGAGCAGAGCTCGGAGCCTTAGCCAGCTGAAGATGATGTTACATAAAAGTGATGGATTTAGTTAGTGATAAATCATGCCAATAAATTTCATTTGTTTCGGTGCAAATTTCAGAGTGGTGTTTTTGTGTGACTCCTTGCCTAAGGTCCGTGAACTGTACTCCCGTTTCGTTGCTGTGGTTATTACCGTTGAGAGTCGCCACTGGCCAGTTGGAGGAGATGGGTGAACTGCTAGTGGAGTGCATTTTACAGCCCACTGAAACTTTGGTTGGTTCGTTGGTTGTTTTGGGGGATGGGAACAAACACCGAGATCATCGGTCCCAACCAATTAGGGAAGGATGGGGAAGGAAGTCGGCCGAATCCTTTCAAATGAACCATCCCGGCATAGGAATCTTTCTGACAGCAGGATAGGTTGCGAGGTGCCGGGTGGTGAAGAGATTGTACCTGTTTAATTCTGACGAATTTTGCAGGAGAACGAGACATGCACTCGACCCCTCCTTACCTACCACCTAATTAATTATGCGCACAACGGTAACGAAAGGAAGTGATGGTGGACGCTGCTAGTTGGTAAAATAAGGAGCGCACGCTCAATAATTTAACAAACATCACAATCTACTCAGAGAAAAAAAGAGAACTTTATCATAATAAACAGGAAATGGGATTCTGCATATATCTACGGAATAACATGCGGATTAAATATTACAATGAGATCTATTATACATCAGTACATAAAGGCACATGATTATCGACACAAACAGTAGGTTAAAGGATAGGGTATACTGAACTATTACGAGAATAAGAGTTGGCTCGAGAACAAGGTGCTACTACTCTCTGTGATCCAATAAACTGAAGATAATGACTGTAGGTCCTATTGAATCAAATATTACTCTCCTGAATATATTGCAGTATCGGGATTAGAAGTGAGAGCTCAAATAGGACCACATGGAGAAAGAGGAAAGGTGGACTTGGAGCAAAGCGAGCGCGCGTGCTGTTGAGGACTTCAGTATAAAATTGATAGGTCCTACAATGCTGAAGCCGCAAAATACTTTACAAATCTTTAAATTTGTAGCAGATCGTCGGTAGGCAGCGTTCTGATGATGTAGGTGCCGACTTCTGCTGTGCAGCAACTCTGTTTCAACCCCTTGGCCTCGAAGGCTGTCCGACAGTTCTAAGTTTTACCGAAAAAGTGCGACTAAGTCGCAAGACCGTCCGACTCCGACGAAGATCAGATCACGAATGCCCTGCACCCGCGCAACGCAAGAGCACAGCCAACATTGCTCAACTCCCTACTGTCATCGAAAACCGAAAATCAACATTCAGTGCTGATTCCAAAATTACCCCACACTGTCTCAGAATGTCATTCGCGCCAATAGCGATCGTTCCCTCCAGTTTCGAGCAGGGCTTTATGACGTCAGCTAGCCTCAGTTTAAGTTGAACAATCATGCCCCTGCTATTCAGCTGAGGGCACTGAACTTGCCGTTTGACTGGCTACGTAAACAAAATGCCTAGGCCACTGGCCATCCGGCGCCAAACAGTCGCGCCCAGCAGGGCACGGTCCACAAGTATTCTCAGAATCATAAGGACAATGCAGTCAGTCGGTGCCAGAAATCTTCGTTCCAGACGCGCTGGAACGGTAAACACATAAACTGTGGCGAACTCAGACGTCTCATAGGTACAGTTTCGCCCCGCATACAATAGGCGAAACTAGACCGATGTCAGTCGTTCCACCAGGCACTTAAGCCCATTGATGTACGACTGTCTCAGTATTCACAGAAGTGCAGCCCCCAACCGGAAACGCAGTGTGCTGCGACCTCCGGAGCTCTCCTCGCACAGGCCACCCAGGGAAGTAAAACAACATGCATGATAATCAAGTGAAAAGTATTTTGAGCTCTCAGTACAAATACTCTCATTACAATAACCTTATTCGGCCTGTTACCACCGTGCAATGACATAAAACATTAATAAAATCGATGGAAATGAGAGGCGACGTGCAAAAGAGGGCATGAAACCTCTCAAGGTGCAGGGCTTTCATTATTTACACCGGAGAAATTTTCTTTTATCCCATTCTATGATCACAAACAATCTTATCCTCAGACTATAAATTTCGATCATGGTGACTAACTTCAGATTTGTCTACAACATATCCTAATGTAAGAAAGCCAAATTTGGTCATCAAGAGAATCAAACAAAATCAGCAGGGTACCGTGAAACATAGCTAAAAGTACGCTGCAACCTAGGCCATAGTATAGAGTCATCAAGTAAACGGGGCTACTGTTACTGTTACTGCTGTATTGGAATGGTAAGAAGCTTAACCATGTCTCGCAGATCAAAGAGAGGCTGGCGACCCTTATTATTCGATTTGATAGGGTAGCCGAGCAATGAATTGATACGGGCGCATCAACAAACGTTTCCATTGAAACCCACGGAGCCTTACGTCGTGGAATTTGTCCCCCGCGCTGCACGGCGAAAAGAGCGCGTGGGTTCAAGCCTCGGCTGTGCGGCGCCCGGAAGCTCCGAGAGTTACGGACGAAAGAAAGGTTTCAATGTCAAATATTATCTTCCTTCTGGATTTTTCTCTTTTTATATTGGTTTTATTTTGTAATGAGACGTTCTGGAGTTCCACAGCGGTAGTTCAATGTGCCTGTGACTCTCACGAACTGAGCAAAAAAAGGAAAAAAATCACCCACCGATTTCACGTCTTCAAGATGAAAAATTAATGACACCTCTACTCGTTGAATAATCTTTCATAAAGAGTATAACAGTCAAATCTTTCCACTTGTAACCTCCCCCTCACTTATCGACCTCAATGACAGTGAAAAATTAAACCGAGTGCACCTAATGGAAATTTGGGAAAAAGCAATCGTCACCGAAGTTAATTTGTCGGTAAAGAGGTAGGAAAGGGTTACATCTAACTGAAAGGAAAAATGCAAATGAAATTGGTGGAAATTAATTTTGAGAAAAGGGTAAAATTAATAAAGGAAGTAAATGTGCGGTCGTTACGTTAACAATTAATTGGCGTTAATTAGATATTTGAGATTTGGGGAAAATTACGGTCGCCAGTCATATGGACAACTACTATAATAACTTAAAATGAAAGATTAATGCACATATAATTAGCACTAAAAGCGTGGCAACCGAAGGTTGACACGTGTTGTGTGAAAACTGAATGTTTGTCAGAAGTAATAAATTTCGCTACACTCTGACTTAATTTAGCAAAAGAATTAATAAAACCGGAAAATTGAAAGTTAATTTAGTGACTTAAATTATTAGTGAACTCTGTTTCTGAAGCACTACGAAATTCAATAAAATAAGGTTAGTCTTCAGCTACCTCAACAATCATTTCAAAAGCTACTTGAATCTACGTAATTTAGAAATAAGAGGTTTAACTTTGAACTTGAATTAAATGATTCTGAACAATTAACAATAGTAAAACTCAGTACGTACCAAGCTGAGCAGCAGTCACAGGTAAGCTAAAATATGGTAACAAAACTCGCCCTCTTAATTTGTGCTTGTGTAATCTAAATATTGTAGCCAGCTATGAATACTTTAACTGAACTTTGAAATTAAACCAGTGAAATGGAATGATATTACTTTAATGCTGGCGTTTGAATTTCGACGACACTCGGGTTCATTCCGGAAAAGGAAGGGACCCTGCTTGGTAATGCAATTGGGACAACGAGCAACAAAGGTTCATGCTACGTTGCTGTAATTTTGTGAGGCAAACTGAACAGCTGAGGTCTGCCATACAGTTCTAAAACTTTGCGTGCTTCCAGTCTTCCTTGTTGGTTGATTGAAGGTTTGAAGTCGTCGATCGAGGAGTCACTCATTGTCGGCCGTCGCTGTTGCTGAAGCTGGATGTTGGCGCGCCTTCTTCTCGACACGGTCACCAGGCGAAACGGGCTCTTGATGTGCGCCAGCTAATGCTTCCCGTCCGCGACACCGTGTCAGAAACTATCATAGCAAGTCGAGCGCAATCATATACTGCCAAACCCTGAAAGCGCGGCAACTCGCGGGAGCGTCACACAGCACACCTGCTCCACCGCCCACTCCAGCCAGACTCCCTCTGCCCGCGCTCCATGCGGCAGAGTTAACACTACCAAAGATCCTAAACACTTTGGTTTTCCACACGACCTATCGATGTAATCGTTCGATAGCATAGTTTTCCCTAGGCAACACCCAGCGTAAAAATACAAATAGTATTTACAAAACAAACCAATTATACATCGACATAAATGCATATATATAGTAAAACAATTACAATATATAAAGACACAGATATGTCATATCTTCAGGTAACAAAATAAGGAAAAAAATTTATAGTACAATAGATGGAAATAGGAGGATATGCATTTCCGGCGTTACACACTGAGAAGTCCCTAAATTCATCTCATTGAGTCTAAGTGGAAGTACCTGTATTGCAAAGGGACAGCCGAGGCAGTGGAAGCACTCACTGAAATAAACAACTGTGACTGATCCACTGTCTTCGCCGCAAAATACCTCATCCTCGATGGAAGAGTCTATCACGAATACTAGCCTGACAACTCAGGATTTTTCTTTCCAGTACAAATCGCAGAGTAAAAACTGCTAAAATACTTGAAGAGCGCTCATTGTGTATTCCTTAGCTGTCTGCAGATTGGTACACTGATTGTTATCTCGTCGCTCATTGGGTAAACCAAAAGTACAGACGAATAGCTGCTGCAGCTCCCAAAATACGAAAATGCTGTGCAAAATGGCGGAGTCGCATGGGTAGCAGATTCTTCATGCTCGCGTACACTTCCAGGACCCAACGGAACTTCCTGACTTCAAAGGGCACGCTCTGTCCTGCCGACAAACAAGAATGGTCGCAGGCATCTGATGAGTCCTTAGAATTTCGCGGCCCTTGAGAAGCTTAGGGAAAGGAAAGAGCCCTGTGTTCCAAAGCGGCCAGGCCTCACAGGCACGAGGATCACTCGCCTGTGCTGTCACACACCAGAAAAAATATTGTAACTTGGCTGCAACATTCACATCAAGTGTCTGTTCTCCCAGCACAGTTGAGGAAACACAAATATTTTCAGACAGAACAAAGATCGTGCAGCGACCAGTTATGTGACAAGTAGTACGAGAAACTCCCCCTAAAAGACAGAACGTCCCCTGTCTTCAACTGCACTCTCCGTACGCTGCGCCTTAAACGCCTGTTTGATCCGCCGCTGCACTCGACGTCTCGTATCAACTGAAAAGAGGTTAAACCGCGTCTCGTAGGACCACACTGCAAGTCTGCAGCCAGCTTCTCTCCAGTGTCTATGCCGTTTAGCAGATATAAGACGTGCAGCTTTCTGTGCCGCCGTGAGCTACGGCTTTTTGTGAGACAGGCGACTCCAAATACCCGTTGAATGCATAAAGCGCACTCGAAAACTGGTTGATATAGAGCTACACTGACGGCCAATAGAAATTTCTATGGGGTTGTGAAACGGACTGTCATTAACGACGAGTGACATTTGAGCCGCGCTCCGGCTCGTGTTTGTGCCGTTGTCAGGTTGGCGACGTGTGTTGGGATTTGTCACCTCTCGTTTTCTTAGTCTGTTCACTGGCGCCACGACGTTTGCTCGCTTTGTCTGTCCGTGAGTGACAGCAGCGGCGTTATCAAAAATGTTCAAATGTGTGTGAAATCTTATGGGACTTAACTGCTAAGGTCATCAGTCCCTAAGCTTACACACTACTTAACCTAAATTATCCTAAGGACAAACACACACCCACGCCCGAGGGAGGACTCGAACCTCCGCCGGGACCAGCCGCACAGTCCATGACTGTAGCGCGGCGTTATCGATAGCGAGTACTGTGGTACTATCCTTGGAGTGACTTCTAGTATTTCCGGGTCGTCGTGTGTCGGAGCTGAGTTGGCTTAGGACGGAGGAGCAGTGAGGTTCGCACAGCGCCAGTACTCGCCGGGACAGATGGCGATACATGCACTGCCCGGTGGAAGGACGTGGTCGCGAGAGTGCACGAACACGTCGCGGTCCGGATTCAGCGAGTTTAAGTTGAATCGATCATTATATTCGAGTAGTGCAGCCTTCACTGGTGTGTGTGTGTGTGTGTGTGTGTGTGTGTGTGTGTGTGTGTGTGTGTGTCCATGGAAGTGACCACATGGCGATAAGCTGTCAGTCGAAGATTCACACTGGCAGCTTTCCCTTGAGCGGGGACGACCGTTGGTTGGTCGTTCGGTTGGTCGTCTCATTGGACGACGTGTATTTGGTCTTCCGACCGCTTCTGGGCCCTCCGTGTTTGTGTCGACTTGTGGTTCGTGCTTTTTGTTCCACAGTGACTGGTTTTAGCATTGTTTCAGTAGTTGGTGGAATTGTTTCCATGTGTATCTCTAGTGTGTTTGAATGAGCAGTTATTTTAAAGCTGTCTGCGTACTGCATTTGTGGAGTGGTTCCTTCTGCTTTTCGATGTTTTAAAAGCCGGATTCTGCAGACGCAGTGCTGGCTGTCACTTCGCCCTCGACTGAATTATTCCATCGTTGTTCTGGTTATCGTATGTGAGGTGGATTTGGTAAGAGGGTTGGTCGGTGTTTAAACTGTCCGTAGTTGAGTTGCCATCCTGTTGCGTGAGCATTACGCTTGACTGCCTGTCTCACCGCTTACGCTGTTGTAGGGACCCTTCTCGGGTCGATCCTTGGAGCACTGTCTGTGGATCTCTCTCTTTTTTATTTTGTCTGATTGTGTCCCCCCCCCCCCCCCCATGAACCATGGACCTTGCCGTTGGTGGGGAGGCTTGCGTGCCTCAGCGATACAGATAGCCGTACCGTAGGTGCAACCACAACGGAGGGGTCTCTGTTGAGAGGCCAGACAAACGTGTGGTTCCTGAAGAGGGGCAGCAGCCTTTTCAGTAGTTGCAAGGGCAACAGTCTGGATGATTGACTGATCTGGCCTTGTAACAATATCCAAAACGGCCTTGCTGTGCTGGTACTGCGAACGGCTGAAAGCAAGGGGAAACTACAGCCGTAATTTTTCCCGAGGGCATGCATCTTTACTGTATGATTACATGATGATGGCGTCCTCTTGGGTAAAATATTCCGGAGGTAAAATAGTCCCCCATTCGGATCTCCGGGCGGGGACTACTCAAGAGGATGTCGTTATCAGGAGAAAGAAAACTGGCATTCTACGGATCGGAGCGTGGAATGTCAGATCCCTTAATCGGGCAGGTAGGTTAGAAAATTTAAAAAGGGAAATGGATAGGTTGAAGTTAGATATAGTGGGAATTAGTGAAGTTCGGTGGCAGGAGGAACAAGACTTCTGGTCAGGTGACTACAGGGTTATTAACACAAAATCAAATAGGGGTAATGCAGGAGTAGGTTTAATAATGAATAGGAAAATAGGAATGCGGGTAAGCTACTACAAACAGCATAGTGAACGCATTATTGTGGCCAAGATAGATACGAAGCCCACGCCTACTACAGTAGTACAAGTTTATATGCCAACTAGCTCTGCAGATGACGAAGAAATTGAAGAAATGTATGATGAAATAAAAGAAATTATTCAGACTGTGAAGGGAGACGAAAATTTAATAGTCATGGGTGACTGGAATTCGAGTGTAGGGAAAGGGAGAGAAGGAAACATAGTAGGTGAATGTGGATTGGGGGACAGAAATGAAAGAGGAAGCCGCCTGGTCGAATTTTGCACAGAGCACAACATAATCATAACTAACACTTGGTTTAAGAATCATGAAAGAAGGTTGTATACATGGAAGAACCCTGGAGATACTAAAAGGTATCAGATAGATTATATAATGGTAAGACAGAGATTTAGGAACCAGGTTTTAAATTGTAAGACATTTCCAGGGGCAGATGTGGACTCTGACCACAATCTATTGGTTATGACCTGTAGATTAAAACTGAAGAAACTGCAAAAAGGTGGGAATTTAAGGAGATGGGACCTGGATAAACTAAAAGAACCAGAGGTTGTACAGATATTCAGGGAGAGCATAAGGGAGCAATTGACAGGAATGGGGGAAATAAATACAGTAGAAGAAGAATGGGTAGCTTTGAGGGATGAAGTAGTGAAGGCAGCAGAGGATCAAGTAGGTAAAAAGACGAGGGCTAGTAGAAATCCTTGGGTAACAGAAGAAATATTGAATTTAATTGATGAAAGGAGAAAATATAAAAATGCAGTAAGTGAAACAGGCAAAAAGGAATACAAACGTCTCAAAAATGAGATCGACAGGAAGTGCAAAATGGCTAAGCAGGGATGGCTAGCGGACAAATGTAAGGATGTAGAGACTTATCTCACTAGGGGTAAGATAGATACCGCCTACAGGAAAATTAAAGAGACCTTTGGAGATAAGAGAACGACTTGTATGAATATCAAGAGCTCAGATGGAAACCCAGTTCTAAGCAAAGAAGGGAAAGCAGAAAGGTGGAAGGAGTATATAGAGGGTCTATACAAGGGCGATGTACTTGAGGACAATATTATGGAAATGGAAGAGGATGTAGAGGAAGATGAAATGGGAGATATGATACTGCGTGAAGAGTTTGACAGAGCACTGAAAGACCTGAGTCGAAACAAGGCCCCCAGAGTAGACAATATTCCATTGGAACTACTGACGGCCGTGGGAGAGCCAGTCCTGACAAAACTCTACCATCTGGTGAGCAAGATGTATGAAACAGGCGAAATACCCTCAGACTTCAAGAAGAATATAATAATTCCAATCCCAAAGAAAGCAGGTGTTGACAGATGTGAAAATTACCGAACTATCAGCTTAATAAGTCACAGCTGCAAAATACTAACACGAATTCTGTACAGACGAATGGAAAAACTAGTAGAAGCCAACCTCGGGGAAGATCAGTTTGGATTCCGTAGAAACACTGGAACACGTGAGGCAATACTGACCTTACGACTTATCTTAGGAGAAAGATTAAGGAAAGGCAAACCTACGTTTCTAGCATTTGTAGACTTAGAGAAAGCTTTTGACAATGTTGACTGGAATACTCTCTTTCAAATTCTAAAGGTGGCAGGGGTAAAATACAGGGAGCGAAAGGCTATTTACAATTTGTACAGAAACCAGATGGCAGTTATAAGAGTCGAGGGACATGAAAGGGAAGCAGTGGTTGGGAAGGGAGTAAGACAGGGTTGTAGCCTCTCCCCGATGTTGTTCAATCTGTATATTGAGCAAGCAGTAAAGGAAAAAAAGAAAAATTCGGAGTAGGTATTAAAATTCATGGAGAAGAAATAAAAACTTTGAGGTTCGCCGATGACATTGTAATTCTGTCAGAGACACCAAAGGACTTGGAAGAGCAGTTGAATGGAATGGACAGTGTCTTGAAAGGAGGATATAAGATGAACATCAACAAAAGCAAAACAAGGATAATGGAATGTAGTCTAATTAAGTCGGGTGATGCTGAGGGAATTAGATTAGGAAATGAGGCACTTAAAGTAGTAAAGGAGTTTTGCTATTTGGGGAGCAAAATAACTGATGATGGTCGAAGTAGAGAGGATATAAAATGTAGGCTGGCAATGGCAAGGAAAGCGTTTCTGAAGAAGAGAAATTTGTTAACATCCAGTATAGATTTAAGTGTCAGGAAGTCATTTCTGAAAGTATTCGTATGGAGTGTAGCCATGTATGGAAGTGAAACATGGACGATAAATAGTTTGGACAAGAAGAGAATAGAAGCTTTCGAAATGTGGTGCTACAGAAGAATGCTGAAGATTAGATGGGTAGATCACATAACTAATGAGGAAGTATTGAATAGGATTGGGGAGAAGAGAAGTTTGTGGCACAACTTGACCAGAAGAAGGGATCGGTTGGTAGGACATGTTCTGAGGCATCAAGGGATCACCAATTTAGTATTGGAGGGCAGCGTGGAGGGTAAAAATCGAAGAGGGAGACCAAGAGATGAATACACTAATCAGATTCAGAAGGATGTAGGTTGCAGTAGGTACTGGGAGATGAAAAAGCTTGCACAGGATAGAGTAGCATGGAGAGCTGCATCAAACCAGTCTCAGAACTGAAGACCACAACAACAACAACTGATTGTGTCAATTGTTTAAAAATAATATTTTGTTTGATTTATTCCTATTGCTTGTGGCCTTCAGCCGACAAATAATTTTAATTCTTCTTAGCATGTGTTACAGTCAATTTTTTAAATTATTGTTTTAAAAATTATTTTGGTATTTTCAACGTGTAATTGTCTTCCTCACTTGTATTTCAGGCCTTCAGCCGCTAATTGTTCTGAAGTATTGCTTGTGGCCTTCAGCCGACAAGTAATTTTGAATTCTTTCTTAATATGGCCTTCAGCCGTCAATGTAGCTTGTGTTGCAGTCAGTTTTTTTTTAAAAAAAGATTGTTTTTAAATAATTATCTCCTTAAATAAAGTGTGTGTGTTTACTGTGCAACCAACGCCAACTGATTAGGCCCCGTCCATACCTTTTCCTGCTTTCCGTAAGTTCCACGCATTAGCATTCGTCTCTGGTCCCTGTCGGTAGGAGGTATCGTAGGACGGCTATTGTTTCCCTGTGTTACGTGATTGCGAGTGTCAGACCGTCCCTTATAGAAATGCTGGACAGTCTGCACTGATATATCGGAAATCGGGCCTAATTTTACTCACGGTGCGGTCATGGACATGTTGAGTATCAGCTACGACGATCCGAACGTAAGGAAACATAACATAAATCTCCGACCCAGCTACGAACTGAACCCGAACCCCTTTGGGTAGCAATCCGCCGCGCTGACAGCGCAGTTACAGAGGCGAACAATGGCAGAACCTTTCTTCCAATGTCACGTCTGCACGTGACCCATCCCAGTGCGCTGATTCGATTCAAACGACTAGCACATACACACTACTTCGCTGCCAAGGATTACTGCAGTGGTGGAGCGTCACATGACCGCTTGGGACCTATCCTATATGATTCACAGTGCTCTAAACCGATCAGTACTCCCTTTCAAGGAGCTGGCTATTTTGATCCAAGAAAAACGAGTGATGGTAGGACAATGAAACTTTGTGGAAACATTTATAAGGGCATGCGGACTAGAAATAACGAATAAAACATTGCCGGCCGGAGTGGCCGAGCGGTTCTAGGCGCTACAGTCTGGAACCGCAAGACCGCTACGGTCGCAGGTTCGAATCCTGCCTCGGGCATGGATGTGTGTGCTGTCCTTAGGTTAGTTAAGTTTAAGTAGTTCTAAGTTCTAGGGGACTGACAACCTCAGCAGTTAAGTCCCATAGTTCTCAGAGCCATTTGAACCATTTGAATAAAACATTGAAAGAAACACATTTTAATTTGCACACGAGAGGGTAACATTTGTTAATTGCTTACCATGTTTACGTTTCAGGCTACAAACGTTGCTCAGTATGACAACTGTGCCGGCCGCGGTGGCCGTGCGGTTCCAGGCGCTTCAGTCCGGAACCCCGCGACTGCTACGGTCGCAGGTTCGAATCCTGCCTCGGGCATGGATGTGTGTGATGTCCTTAGGTTAGTTAGGTTAAAGTAGTTCTAAGCTCTAGGGGACTCATGACCTCAGATGTTAAGTCCCATAAGTGCTCAGAGCCATTTGAACGATTTATGACAACTGTGTGCATCCACGACAGCCTGGAAACGCTCTAGAGATACCATGTCTCACAAGGGGAGCCCACGGATTTATTTGAAACTTTGCCCTTTTTTAGTGGGCCATTAAAAGAAGTTAATGTGTAAGTAACAAGGTGCACTACTCTGGCAATTCCTAGAAAATTCGCAAGAGAAGTTTTACGCGTCTGTCATGTAACTGATGTAGCTGTGCGAACGTGCTGGCTGTAACAACTCATTGTGGTGAAGAGGTTAGCCATCGCGCATAGCAAGAGGTTCGGAGATGAGGCGACGGTTCGAATTCTGCAAACACAAATGTTTTAATCTCTATTTTTTCATCTCTGGTCACATTATTTAATTTATATGACATTTAAGAGGAATTCATTTTCATGAATTTCTAGTGAATTTAATATGTTGTTTGTCTATTTACTATTTTAATTAAATTTTCAAAGACGAGCTACAGGCTTGGAAAGGCCAAGCGAAACCTCGAAAATAATTATGCGAATGACGTTATTCAGTAATACTTCTTCTTCTTTCTTGGCTCTACAGCTCATGATGAGCCTTGGCCTCTTCTACGATTTCCTTCCATCTCTCTCGGTCCTTTGCCAATACTCTCCAGTTTCTATAGCCCATCTTCCTAAGATCTTCGATTACTCCATCTTCCCATCTGGCTCTTGGTCGACCACGTCCTCTCTGCCCTCCTGGCTTTCCTTGTACTATTCTTTTTGGTGCTTGTGTATCATTCATGCGAGCCACATGTCCCGCCCACCTCAGTCTGGATGGTTTCACTATCCTTCTCATGGGTTGGTCCTTGTATATGGCATACAACTCATGGTTGTATCTCCTCCTCCTTCTTCCTCTTTCACAGACTGGGCCGATAATTCGTCTCAGTACCTTTCTTTCAAATGCATCCAGTGTTTCAATATCTTTAGTTGTTAATGTCCAGGCTTCAGAGGCATGTGTAAGAACTGGTCGTATAAGTTATTTATACATAGTTAATTTCGTGGTACGAGTCGGGAGCCTTGAGGATAGAAGTCTTGTTAGGGCAAAATAGGTTCTGTTGGCTAGTATTAACCTCTGCTTAATTTCATAGGAGGTATCATTTAGATGTGTAACTGTTGAGCCCATGTACTTGAAATGTTCAACTCTCAAATGTATAATTGCCCATTGTTATTGCATTTGGCATATTTTCTCTGTGTGCTTTTCCAGCTGCCATATATTTTGTTTTTTGCTCATTAATAATTAACCCCATGTTCCTACTGGCCTGTTCAGGAGCTGTAAATGTCTCTTCCATTGTTTTTTGGGTTCTTGTTATTATATCTATGTCATCTGCGTAGGCCAGTATCTGCACTGATTTATAAAAGATCTTTCCCCTATTCAGAAGGTTTGCGTTTCTCATCACCTTCTCCATGGCGGCATTAAAGAGAAGGCATGCCAATGCATCCCCTCCATTTTAATACAGTAATTCAGTAATATAGTAAGTCACAATGTGCCAGACCACCAAGAGGAACGTGCAATTAATCGTCAGATGTGCTTTCGACATTCTCGTGCTGCAGGATAGCATTTGTCTTATATACGCGGAAAATGTAAGTTGAAACGGCATCTACTACATCGAATGAATGCAGTGTTCCTGCATTTCCAGGAAGTTTTCAGATTTTCTGGGGGAAAACAGACCTCGTTGACATTTTGAAAAAATTCTCTTTCTTACGATTGTATCGATTAAAAATTAAGGTTGAGCGAGAGTCGAACCGACGCCTCAGACACGTTCGTCTTACAACGCTCGAACGCTAAGCACTGTTTTTTCCTTTTTGATAATCTCATTTCGTTTTGTTCGCTAATGTTCGTTGCATTTCTCCAGGGCGAACATCCTATGACACTTGTTCAAGTTCATCGATGATCCTTTCACTCAGCTTTTCTATTACAGAGGGCAGCTAACCCTCTGACCGAACACGCGGAGCTACCGTGTCGGAGGCCACATCACGACCACGAACTCTGACGTCCAGCACCTACTCACAGATACATAAGCCACATAATTGCTCAGAA
Organism: Schistocerca americana; assembly: GCF_021461395.2. Taxonomy (NCBI): domain Eukaryota; kingdom Metazoa; phylum Arthropoda; class Insecta; order Orthoptera; family Acrididae; genus Schistocerca; species Schistocerca americana. The sequence goes on along the minus strand of NC_060125.1, from coordinate 240,988,842 downwards.
TTACCAGAATAGTGCACCTTACTACTTTGCCATTATGTTGTTTTAACGGCCTACTAAAGGTGTACAAAGTTTGAGGCAAATCCTTGATCCCAACGTCGTGGCATCCCCTTGTCAGCTGATCGCAGCGCTTTTGGAAGATTCTACCACGCTGTCGCGTGCTTGAAGACAGAAAGATGTATCCAGCATTCTCAGCCATGGCAACCATAGCTTCTTCAACAATTTGTGTCGCGACTGGCCGTTGCCCTCCCCTAGGAGCAATTCCCATATCGCCAGTTAATTCGAACTTCAGAATCATGTCCTTCATCCCTGGGGCGAAAAGAGGATCCCCCCGTACTCTTTTAATGCATCGGTACTCGCGAAACGAAGGAGCACTATAGCTGTTGTTTTGATAACGCAGCTTTAGGAATAAGCTCTGCTCACCTTGTCCACACCCATGCTGACTATCTGCGACTGTAAGGCACCCTGATGCTACGTCACCCTACCTCTAACGGCGCCTAGCGGCAAGTCATGACACTAACACTGCTAACAACGCAAATCCTGCAACGCACAGTCTGAACATCATACTTGTAAATATGGGCACCAGTACGGTAAATAGTTTCTGTCTGCACTGGCTTAAATAATGGAAGTTTGATTATAATCACCCTGTATTTTTAACCCCCAGTTGTGTTTTTTGCATAATTTTTGTCGACGGACGAAAATACAAAACAAACTTTCCCAGTCTTTCGGAGACCATTACAACTGAGTGAAATCTGCGTAATCAAATGTCACCTAGTACCCACCAACCCTCCACCCCCTCCGCTCCCTTACCCCAGTTAATCTTCACAGTGAAAAACTATTTTCTTTGAACGCTTTTTTTTTAAACGCGAAAGATAAATGATATTTACATTTTGTAGACGTCTTACTAAACAGCAAACTAATGAATCAGTGACCAATAGGTACTGTTTATTTCTAAAAGCCTTTTTTCCACGGAATGATGACGCAATACTCGGTGCGTCACGAGTGTTGGTTACATCTTCTTCTCAACAAAGAAATCTATCCACACCGAGGATAGACATTTGTTACTCCCTATCCACATTTGTTTTATCCACACCCTGCTTCGCATTTAAAATCGACCAACTTATAATGTATGCACAATACTTGGGCATACAGTTGCTAAATCACTTGATTGCTGGACTCCTTACTTTTGAAGTGGTAGAAACTGGAAAACTATTCGCTGCCAATGTTTTGTGTCTGACCGCTGGTGTTACTAACACTACTACAACTACTGATAATAATAATAATAATAATCATTATTATTGTTGAAACTTCCTGGCAGAGTAAAACTGTGTTCCGTACCGAGACTCGAACTCGGGACCTTTGCCTTTCGCGGGCACGTGCTCTACCGACTGAGCTACCCAAGCACAACTCAGGCCCCGTCCTCATAGCTTCAATTCCGCCAGTACCTCGTCTCCTACCTTCCAAGCTTCAGAGAAGCTCTCCTGCGAACCTTGCCAGAAAGTTTCATATCAGCGCACACTCCGCTGTAGAGTGAAAATTTCATTCTAGAAACATCCCCCAGGCTGTGGCTAAGCCATGTCTCCGCATATCCTTTCTTCCAGGAGTGTTAGTTCTGCAAGGTTCGCAGGAGAGCTTCTGTGAAGTTTGGAGGGTAAGAGACGAGGTACTGGCGGAATTAAAGCTGTGAGGACGGGGCGTGAGTCGTGATTGGATAGCTCAGTCGGTAGAGCACTTGCCCGTGAAAGGCAAAGGTCCCGAGTTCGAGTCTCGGTCCGGCACACAGTTTTAATCTGCCAGGAAGTTTCATATCAGCGCACACTCCACTGTAGAGTGAAAATTTCATTCTAGTATTGTTATTCTTATTATCATCATTATTATTATACGAAGTAAATCCTACAAGAATGTAGTACCTTTTGCGAAGTTACTGTTCTGCTGTACTGCCAATTAGTTCGTTTCTTGTTGCGAAACCAATTACAAAGCAGTATCTGATCAATAGTGCGGGCTATTTAAAACTTGGAGAATTCTGTTTCATGATACATTTCAGCACATGTGAAGTATATGTTGGATTTCCGTATGTCCAGGCTTAAGCCGTACGTCTCCCAACCGACCGTGGAGCAAGCGCTGACGTCCCTGGATAGGCGTGGCTATCGTCTCCGGCACAACTTTTTACTCACTATTAGTGAGTGAGAAATGTGTTTTCTGGTGTGAAGTAACTGTGCCACACGGTTTTGATTATTTTACCTCTCTATTCGTTTCTTGTCTCACTGTTTAGAAATGGGCAAAAGAACGTGTGAGTTCAACGTGAACCTGCAACACGAATACAAATTTTTGAAATTGTGCAAGGCCATTAATAATAAACATGTTTATTGAACACCATGTACTGACAGTTTTCTGTTGCACATAAAGGAGAGCGTAATACTGAAGATTACATGAAAACAGCCAAACATAGGGGTGTCATTAATGACACTGCGTTACCAAACGTGAGAAGTTTTTCAGAGTCAAAAGTTGGAATGAGAGTGATCTGGAGTCTGCAGCTAAAGAGGCTACATTGCCATACGACACTACTAGACACGAATACCATTTCTGAAAAAATTCATGTCTACCGAAAAGTGCAACTGACTAAATAAAGTTACATGTTAAGACTTCTAAGTAATTTCAAAACCATGTCCTGCGTAGGACCCAAACAAATATGGTAAACTTATCAACAGGTCTCAATTTTACTGTTGCAGATGCAAGTTACAAAGTACGTGAGTAGAGAGTGTACTATGTGAGGAACATGTTCATAGATTTGTTGCACAAATTGTCACCCCCACCACATTGTGTCGCAAGTTAATGCTAGTATTTGGAAAAAATGTAATTATTGGTAACTTTTATAACCAACATTACAGTGTTATGAAATGGTGATAACGGACAAGACTGTAATACAGCTGGACCCCTTTTTTTTAACCCTTAAAAAATTATGTTTTGCCAATGTTTCTTGTTAATGGGCTCTGAAAATAACTGTTTCTGCTATTTAGTTGATATGTCATTGCCAGAAGATCCTATGGATAGTCTGGCTGCCTGTAACCACTGACGCTCAATTAGCACCATACAGGAGGCACGTGTAGGGTATTTTAAGGTTAAACCTAAGGGCGTGAGCAACGGCTTTGCGTCTAGAGCCAGGTCATCGGCCAGAAAATACTGCTATGCAGATGACCTGGTTCTAGCCGTAAAACACCAGGAAATGAAGACAACAGAAGAGATTCTCACCAATGACTTGTGTGCATTAGAAAATTACTTCAAAATCTGGAGACTCCAACCCAGTAAAACAGAAGTGTCTTCCTTCCATCTAAATAATCGGTTGGTGAACGTAAAACTGGAAGTACATTTCAGAGACATAATTCTTCGTCATAATTGGAACCCGAAATATCTTGGTGTCATCCTGGATCGTACACTATGATTCAAACAACACCTTCTTAACTTAACTCAAAAGTTGAGGACTCGAAACAACATCCTCCATAAGCTATGCGGAACTACCTGGGGATCTTCAGCAACCACCCTGCGATCTTCAGCTCTGGGCTTGGTGAACTCAAGTGCTGAGCAATGTGCACCTGTCTGAATGAACAGTCATCATACAAGGCTTGTTGATACCCAGCTGAATACGACAATGAGCATAATATCTGGCGCAATCAGATCTACTCAAGTTTATTGGCTTCCACTGTTAACCGGAATATGTACTGCCCTTATGAGAGAATTCCGCAAGATTCTAACCTACCCGTGCATAGCGACCTGTCACTTTTAAATCGTAAGAGACTGAAATCACGCAATCCAACTCTGTGCGATGATGCTGACATGGTTGCTAAGGATTTCAAACCTCTTGAAGAATGGAAAGGTCGGTGGGAAACAGTGACAGATGTGCACCTGCATAACATCTTCTCAGGTGCTAAACTTCCAAGTGGATTCGCCCTACCACGCAAGATCTGGACTACTCTCAACAGAATCCGTACCGGCCATGGCCGATGCAGGGATGCTCTCTTTAAGTGGAAGAATCTCCTGATCCAGCCTGTGACTGCGGGGCTCCATACCAGACTGTTCACCACATTGTCAGTGAACGCTGGATTCGAGCAATCAGGGCGCCGAAGAGGACTTCCTGCTAGCAACTCCAGATGCAGTGCACCGGATTGAAGGACTGGATATTCTGTTGTAAAGACAAACTTAAGTTTCTTGTGTGTCAATATGTACATATGTACAGGTTAAGATAGGCGACAAGTTATTTGTGAGGACTTTCGCGGGGTGAAATCCCGGGGGGATTGGATCTGGAAAATTGGTATACCGTTGCCTGGGACCGTATGTTGTCATTAAGGTTTTAGGGCCGGTCAATCTGCTAGAAAAGGAGGTGGTTACCGGGAAGTTGTCTAGGGTCCATGTGAGTCAGGTGAAGCCCGTGAAGTAGTGCGTCTTCTTTTCTCCCGGGCGCCGGCTGGTCAGGCTTGAGCGGGGGAGGTTGAGCCAAGGCGCTCGTAACTGGCGCGCCAGTCTCTTGGATGTCCATTATCGATCCTTCGATGTTTCTTATCTTTGCTTGCCTTGTCGTTTTCCGCATTCGCGGGGCGAGTGGCAGTTGACGTTTGCTCGGGCTACCTGCTGAGACGCCGAGGGGTACGAGGTGGAAGCAACCACGTATACGTGGAGTTGGTTGCACGCGGTCTGCCGGTTCAGCATGGAGGATATGTGTTGGCTGCCTGCCTGTCTGCTCTCCTGAGTTTGCTCGCAGTGCCTTGCGACCGCCTAGCTTGGGTTGCTGCCTGGTGTATCCTACACCAGCCATACCGGACGTCCAGCAGAAGCCAGCAGAAGTTAAGCAGCCTTGTCTTTCTTTAAAGAAAAGGAGCAAATGTATAAGACCTTTTCTAACCAATTTTGGTGGCCTCTTAAGTGTGGCCTTCGCGTTTACACTGCCTTTGGGGAGAGCCTAATTCTTTTAAATTTAAATAGTTGGGGTTGCCTGTCCTCAGAGAAGGTGTTTGATGTTACTGCCGCTACCGGCATTTGTCTTTTCAATTAAGTGTTGTCATCCCTTCGAGCGACCTAGTATCACTCCTCGTTAATTAATGCTGGTTTATGTGCACTTAATTTTGAATTGGCCATTTGAATTAATATTTTGGAGCGCAGTATAGCACTAAGGCATCCTCATTGTATACCACCTTGTGCCCCGGTCTAGTACCTTAATTTTCAGTGGCACGAGTTAGCTCCACTACCGGTTTTACTGATGTGCTCCCTTCAAAATCTAGTCTTGTATAAGTTTGCCCCATGTGTATCTGGGAACACAGAGATGAGCTTTAGTGTGACTTCAGTGCTAGTCAGTTAATGGAATCTTCATTTGGGCTTGGCTTCCACTGAAGAGTTTCAGTGGAGCGTAGTGTGTTTGATTTGTTGTTCATTTAATTACTGTAAGTTTGTTTTTTTAATGGGGAGCAAGACATTTAAAGATTGTTGGTATTAACTCCCCTAGTTGCGGGGTGTTGCTAATTCGTTCCAAATGGCCAACTACTTATTCAATGGCAAGGCTGTTGATTAGTTGGTAACTGTGAGTACAAATTCACGCTATATATTTGTTACCGAAATTGTTGAAGTGTCTGTGTCGTGATTCAATCACTAGCTACGTGTTTGAGCTAAATTGATATACACCTTACATTGCCTCCTTAAAAATTTTTTGCCACCAGAAACCCTTAAGACAACTAAGTTTTGTCACTGCTTATGTTAACCTTTACTGGTAGTTAAATGTGTATTTCTCTGATGTAATAAACGAGTGATAAAAGAAAAAGCAAAGGGGCCTGGTCCTTCGCATTGTGTCCGCTTTGTAACACGTATCAATGTATGTGTAATTTAATTTCATGACATGTCTGCGCCGTGCGGTTAAAGGCGCTGCAGTCTGGAACCGCAAGACCGCTACGGTCGCAGGTTCGAATTCTGCCTCGGGCATGGATGTTTGTGATGCCCTTAGGTTAGGTAGGTTTAACTAGTTCTAAGTTCTAGGGGACTAATGACCTCAGCAGTTGAGTCCCATAGTGCTCAGAGCCATTTGAACCATTTGACATGTCTGCATAAGCCATACGCTAAATAAAAATGTTTTACCTCTGAGGGGTATGCCTGTGTTGGGAACCACTGATATTGAGGCATTAAGTAAAAAATAAATAAAAAAGGATGTAATCGATAGAGAACGACGTCGGAGTTGGTTGCAAAGTTGTGAGTCGGGTGCTGACATCATGGAGTTTACCTGCAGCGGGGACTTGTGGAAGCGGCGGACGCGGGCTTCCACGGAAGACCTTGAGCACTGACGCTCGCTGCGTGGTCGCGAGAAAGAGGTTCAGAGGAAGTCTCTCCACGGCCAGCTGTCGGCTGGGAGCCGCTGCCTGCTAAGGAGTGTCTCCGTTCCCCGTAGCGCGGCTCGCAGTAATTCCTGCAACTGTGCCAACTGGCGTTCATTTTCTTTCCGGTTAAATCTGTGTAACCTTTAAATATTAGTGCCCGTACAGAGAATCGATCTCAGAATAACAATCACTGTCTTCCTTGTACCATCGCTCAACAGTTCTGGCGTATACTGGAGTGTTCACAAGTCAGAGAGAGTATAAGCTTCCAAAAACCATGAGGGTGAAAGGTGACGCGCGCTGTCCTGACACCGTAGCCGCCTGAAAATGGATCTTATGCTACGTTATATTCATGCATTGTTTCTTTTACGACAACGCCATTGCTTAACACTTTGTGTGCTGTTTTGTGCCGCGACGGAACTGAATACTACACCACTAGCCATTAAAATTGTTACAACAAGAAGAAATGCAGATCATAAACGGGTATCCATTGGACAAATATATTATACTAGAACTGACACGTTATTACATTTTCACGCAATTTGGATGCATAGATCCTGAGAAATCAGGTCCCACAACAACCACCACTGACCGTAATAATCGCCTTGATACGCCTGGGCATTGAGTCAAACAGAGCTTGGATGGCGTGTACAGGTACAGCTGCCCATACAGCTTCAACACGATACCACAGTTCATCAAGAGTTGTGACTGGCGTATTGTGACGAGCCAGTTACTCGGCCACCGTTGATCAGACGTTTTCAGTTGGTGAGAGATCTGGAGAATGCGCTGGCCAGGGCAGCAGTCGAACATTTTCTGTATCCAGAAAGGCCCGTACAGGACCTGCAACATGCGGTCGTGCATTATCCTGCTGAAATGTAGGGTTTCGCAGGGATCGAATTAAGGGTAGAGCCACGGGTCGTAACACATCTGAAATGTAACGTCCACTGTGCAAAGTGCCGCCAATGTTAACAAGAGGTGACCGAAACGTGTAACCAATGGCACCCCATACCAGTTCGGAGTAGGTATTAAAATTCATGGAGAAGAAATAAAAACTTTGAGGTTCGCTGATGACATTGTAATTCTGTCAGAGACAGCAAAGGACTTGGAAGAGCAGTTGAATGGAATGGACAGTGTCTTGAAAGGAGGATATAAGATGAACATCAACAAAAGCAAAACAAGGATAATGAAATGTAGTCTAATTAACTCGGGTGATGCTGAGGGAATTAGATTAGGAAATGAGGCACTTAAAGTAGTAAAGGAGTTTTGCTATTTGGGGAGCAAAATAACTGATGATGGTCGAAGTAGAGAGGATATAAAATGTAGGCTGGCAATGGCAAGGAAAGCGTTTCTGAAGAAGAGAAATTTGTTAACATCCAGTATTGATTTAAGTGTCAGGAAGTCATTTCTGAAAGTATTCGTATGGAGTGTAGCCATGTATGGAAGTGAAACATGGACAATAAATAGTTTGGACAAGAAGAGAATAGAAGCTTTCGAAATGTGGTGCTACAGAAGAATGCTGAAGATTAGATGGGTAGATCACATAACTAATGAGGAAGTATTGAATAGGATTGGGGAGAAGAGAAGTTTGTGGCACAACTTGACCAGAAGAAGGGATCGGTTGGTAGGACATATTCTGAGGCATCAAGGGATCACCAATTTAGTATTGGAGGGCAGTGTGGAGGGTAAAAATCGTAGAGGGAGACCAAGAGATGAATACACTAAGCAGATTCAGAAGGATGTAGGTTCCAGTAGGTACTGGGAGATGAAAAAGCTTGCACAGGATAGAGTAGCATGGAGAGCTGCATCAAACCAGTCTCAGGACTGAAGACCACAACAACAACAACAACCATGACGCCGGGTGATACGCCAGTAGGGCGATCACGAATACACGCTTCCAACGTGCGTTCACCGCGATGTCGCCAAACATCGATGCGACCATCATGATGCTGTAAACAGAACCTGGATTCATCCGAAAATGTGACGTTTTGCCATTCGTGGCCCAGGTTCGTCGTTGAGTACACCATCGCGGGCACTCCTGTCTGTGGTGCAGCGTCAAGGGTAACCGCAGCCAGGGTCTCCGAGCTGATAGTCCACGCTGCTGCAAACGTCGTCGAACTGTTCGTGCAGATGGTTGTTGTCTTGCAAACGTCCTCATCTGTTGACCCAGGGATCGAGACGTGGCTGCACGATCCGTTACAGCCATGCGGATAAGATGCCTGTCACCTCGACTGCTAGTGGGATCCAGCACGGCGTTCCATATTACCGTCCTGAAACCACCGATTCCATATTATGCTAACAGTCATTGGATCTCGACCAACGCGAGCAGCAATGTCGCGATACGATAAACCGCAATTGCGATATGCTACAATCCGACCTTTATCAAAGCCGGAAACGTGATGGTACGCATTTCTCCTCCTTACACGAGGCATCACAACAACGTTTCACCAGGCAACGCCGGTCAACTGCTGTTTGTGTATGAGAAATCGGTTAAAAACTTTCCTCGTGTCAGCACGTTGTAGGTGTCGCCACCGGCGCCAACCTTGTGTGAATTCTCTGAAAAGCTAATCATTTGCATATCACAGCATGTTCTTCCTGTCGGTTAAATTTCTCGTCTGTAGCACGTCATCTTCGTGGTGTAGCAAATTTAATGGCCAGTAGTATATTACATCATGGAGCACCTGTCCGATAACTGCAAAACTTTGTGACAATTTTCATCGCACAACTGCTTTTAAACTTTAGTTCCACTCGGGGCTAACGTTCAGCATCAGTATAAGTATGAAGTGTGAACCCCTCCCCAGGTACGAATATACACTTTTATTCGTTGTGTCATAGAAGAGTGCAGTCTCCGAACTTCGTCTTGAATTTTTTGCCATCCTGAAACTCGTGTTGGGTCACTTTACATAAACTAATGCCTGAATGCTGGGATGAAGGTACACGTCGTGCCATTGCATTCCACAATTGCTACAGTTGACAAACTAAGAGGCCGGACAGACCGCTCAAGGATCCTCACATTCCTCTGTGTATTTTTGGTCTGAGCTATAGTGTGGCATTTTGCATTAGCCTCCTGGAATATGCTATTTGCAGCCTGGTTTTGAATGGTATGACAACGGGGTTCACCGTCTTTGTCACATGGGGGAGAGCCGGGAAAACCGGCAAGGCTAAGGTATTTTTAAACTGAGTAGCAAGAGACGGAAATTCGTAAAAGTCAGCGATTATACTCTACAACTACTGAAGTATAATAGAATCTGGTGGAAAAAATGTCGAAACCCCAAAAATTAATTAACGAAAATTAATTAAATTTCGGAAATACATTTGTATAGGTAGCATATCTAACAAGGGGAGGCCGCCAATTGCGAAATTCAGATTCGATTCATACTGCGCATAATAAAAGCTCATGGCCAGAGGTGTAATGTGGCAAAGCACCAAGATGCACTTCTCAGCCGTTGTCGAGAAAATCGACAGTTAAAAGAAACCGTTGCGGTGAAATACTCTCTACGACTAACAATTTTCTGCAGCGTTGTGGCGCAGCGGTAAGCTCTCGGGTTCGTAATCCGAAGGTCGCCAGATCGAATCTCGCGCCATGCAATTTTTTTATTATTAGTTTTTTGTAATTCAAACATTAATTAATTGCTTATGCATGTTGGTGAAGGCAGATCGCTCTCCAATTGTACCGCCTCCATTTTTCAGTTTGTTTAACAGGGTGTACCAAAGCTCTCACGTCCGCACTGATTTTCGACACTGTTATAAGTTGCGCTTGGGACCGCATCTACCTTCTTTCGAAGTTAGCAGGCAACTATGCTGTTATGCGGCGGCTCGTTTCGGCCCATTAAACATGTGTCCTTCAAGTGTAACGAGCGAGTAACGGAGTTTATATTTCATACCTGCCACAGCAAATTTGTGTTCGTGGGGTCTCTATTCTAATTCGAACGTTTGACTTACGCTATACGTATTCGTTTCGGATTATCGTTTCTACGTCTTCCGTTAACTATACGTGGTTAACCTTATGAAGACAATTAATAACATTTGTGAAATACAACTTTGTTTGCGGAAAACATAATGATGTTCAAAGTCGCCAGTTTTTCCACGACAAACGACTTTCAACAACTTATTATATGCATAATTGTTGCAACTGATTGCCGGGAATTATATATATGTATATTTAATCAGTGCGGGCGTGAGAGCTTTGGTACACCCTGTTAAACAAACGGAAACATGGAGGCGGTACAATTGGAGAGCGATCCGCCTTCACCAAGATGCATAAGCAATTCATTAATAGTTTATATATATATATGAATTGCAAAAAACTAATAATAAATAAAATTGCATGGCGCGAGATTCGATCCGGCGACTTTCGGATTACGAACCCGACCGCTTACCGCTGTGCCGCGACGCTGTAAAAAAATTCTTAGTCGTAGAGAGTATTTCACCGCAACGGTTTCTTTTAACTGTCGATTTTCTCGACAACGGCTGAGAAGTGCATCTTGGTGCTTTGCCACATTACACCTCTGGCCATGAGCTTTTATTATGCGCAGTATGAATCGAATCTGAATTTCACAATTGACGGCCTCCCCTTGTAAGCGAATGACATTGCAAGATCACAGGTTAATATAAGTGCGAGATAAGCAACGGTAAATGTGAAATGCTGCTACATTAAAAACCGATTTAGACGATAGATTGTTGAATGCAAGCATGCAGGCATGCATGCACTGTGTTGAACAGGTGCAGGATGTCAGTTTGTGGGATGGCGTTCCATGCCTATTGACGGTTAATGTTGCTTGTGTGCTCGACCTGTCGTTCGATGATGTCCCATATGTGCTCGATTGGAGACACACCTGGTAGTCGTATAGGCCAAGGCAACGTGTCGACGCCCTGTAGACCATGTTGGATTACGTGGTCATGCGTTATCTTGTTGGAAAACACTCGCTTGAAAACTGTCCATGAATGGCAGCACAACAGGTCGAATCAAGAAACAGACGTACAAATTTTCAGTCAAGGTGTGTTCCTGCTGTAATACGAAATCGCACCCCAGACCGTAGCATCAGGTGTAGGTTCAGTGTGTCTAGCATGCATACAGGTTGATTGCAGGCCCTCAATTGGTCTCCTTCTAACCAAAGCAGGGCCATCACTGGCGTCGAGGTAGAAACTGCTTTCACAAGAAAATACAACAGACCTCCACGTTGCTCTCCAATGGCCTCTCGCTTGACACTTGTGAAGTTGCAAATGGGGTCAGTGGAATGCCACTACAAGCCGCCTGCCTTGGAGCTGTCCTTGAAGTAACCGATTTGTGACAGTCCGTTGTGTCACGGTGGGACCGACTGCTGTTCAAATTGGTGCTGCAGATGCGAGAGCCATACGGCTGACACGATGGTCTTCCGTCTCACCATACATTCTCGTGAACAGCTTTCAGCGGTCATGTACAGTGGCTATATTCCTGGCAACTCTCACTGGAATATCGCAGCAGGAACATCCAGCTTCTCGTAGCCCTAATACACGACCTCGTTCAAACATATCGAGGTGCTAAAATGGCGTCTTTGTTGCCTTAAATGCATTCTTGGCTAACATCAACTCATCACGTCCAATCTAAAAGGTATCAGGACCGCTATAGCGTGCATTTAAAGCAAATCTGAGTAGCATCCTCATAATGGCGCTACTAGCGCCGCTCTTATGCGACTGCCGCGAAATTTGAATTGACATCATCTTTCATATGTAAAGACACACGTACTGTTCAGGTTTTTATGTTGCTGACGCCACGTAAGCCTCTGTATTAAAATCGCTGATTGCGCTGTGTGCAGTCTATGGCTGGTTGGACTCATTGTTGGGTTATTCGCTAGTGTAGTGTTGGGCAGTGAACAGCCCGTAGCGTTGAGCCGCCAGCAATGGTGGATGTGGGGAGACAGATGCCACAGTTTTGAGATGTCAATATGAGCGGACGATTGGACGTGTGCCCGTCAGAAAAAGGAAATTTGTAATAGTGGATGTCACGAATATATATATATATATATAGGGTGAGTCACCTAACATTACCGCTGGATATATTTCGTAAACCACATCAAATACTAACGAATCAATTCCACAGACCGAACGTGAGGAGAGGGGCTAGTGTAATTGGTTAATACAAACCATAAAAAAATGCACGAAAGTATGTTTTTTAAGACAAACCTACGGTTTTTTAAATGGAACCCCGTTAGTTTTGTTAGCACATCTGAACATATAAACAAATACGTAATCAGTGCCGTTTGTTGCATTGTAAAATGTTAATTACATCCGGAGATATTGTAACCTAAAGTTGACGCTTGAGTAGCACTCCTCCGCTGTTCGATCGTGCTTATCGGAGAGCACCGAATTACGTAGGGATCCAAAGGGAACGGTGATGGACCTTAGGTACAGAAGAGACTGGAACAGCACATTACGTTTTCATGCTAACACCTTTTTATTGGTCTTTCTCACTGACGCACATGTACCTTACCATGAGTGGTGAGCCGGCCGGGGTGGCCGAGCGGTTCTAGGCGCTACAGTCTGGAACCGCGCGACCGCTACGGTCGCAGGTTCGAATCCTGCTTCGCGCATGGATGTGTGTGATGTCCTTAGGTTAGTTAGGTTTAAGTAGTTCTAAGTTCTAGGGGACTGATGACCTTAGATGTTAAGTCCCATAGTGCTCAGAGCCCTTCAGCCATGAGGGGTGAGGTACACGTACACACGTGGTTTCCGTTTTCAATTACGGAGTGGAATAGAGTGTGTCCCGATATGTCAGGCCAATAGATGTTCAATGTGGTGGCCACCATTTGCTGCACACAATTGCAAAAAAATGGCTCTGAGCACTATGGGACTTAACTTCTTTGGTCATCAGTCCCCTAGAACTTAGAACTACTTAAACCTAACTAACCTAAGGACATCACACACATCCATGCCCGAGGCAGGATTCGAACCTGCGACCGTAGCAGTCCCGCGGTTCCGGACTGCGCGCCTAGACACAATTGCAATCTCTGGCGTAATGAATGTCGTACACGCCGCAGTACATCTGGTGTAATGTCGCCGCAGGCTGCCACAATACGTTGTTTCATATCCTCTGGGGTTGTAGGCACATCACGGTACACATTCTCCTTTAACGTACTCCACAGAAAGAAGTCCAGAGGTGTAAGATCAGGAGAACGGGCTGGCCAATTTATGCGTCCTCCACGTCCTATGAAACGCCCGTCGAACATCCTGTCAAGGGTCAGCCTAGTGTTAATTGCGGAATATGCAGGTGCACCATCATGCTGATACCACATACGTCGACGCGTTTCCAGTGGGACATTTTCGAGCAACGTTGGCAGATCATTCTGTAGAAACGCGATGTATGTTGCAGCTGTTTGGGCCCCTGCAATGAAATGAGGACCAATGAGGTGGTCGCCAATGATTCCGCACCATACATTTACAGTCCACGGTCGCTGTCGCTCTACCTGTCTGAGCCAGCGAGGATTGTCCACGGACCAGTAATGCATGTTCCGTAGATCCACTGCCCCGTGGTTTGTGAAACCCGCTTCATCGGTAAACAGGTAGAACTGCAACGCATTCTCTGTTAATGCCCATTGACAGAATTGCACTCGACGATGAAAGTCATCACCATGTAATTGCTGATGTAGCGGCACATGAAACGGGTGAAAGAGGTGACGATACAGTATGCGCATGACACTACTTTGACTCAGTCCACCGGCTCTCGCAATGTCCCGTGTACTCACGTGTGGGTTCATGGCAACAGCAGCTAACACACTAACTGCACCCGCTTCTCCCGTGACGGGCCTGTTACGGACCCGTTTGCGTGCTACGACCATACCTGTTGCATACAGTTGGCGGTAGATGTTTTGCAATGTGCGGCACGTTGGATGCTCTCTGTCCGGGTACCGTTCAGCATACACCCTGCAGGCTTCAGCTGCATTTCGTCGACGCTCGCCATAGATGAGTATCATCTCCGCCTTTTCAGAGTTAGGATACACCATGGTCACAGTTCCTACAACACTACACTATCACAGACGTCTGGTAACAAGGTGTACTACAGTTGGTCTGCGTGCGGAGACGAATGCAGAATAACAATAGCAGCAAGCGCTACATGCGGACACTGCGACAGCTAGACCAAACCACAACAGTGCACTACAGCCACACTCGTAAACACGGTCGTCATCTTAAACATGTCCCTGCAGATGCTGCTTGCCGACCGTGGCCCGTGTTTGTTACAACACGCAACTGAACGTCGGAGGTTTCAAGCGTCAACTATAGGTTACAATATCTCCGGATGTAACTAACATTTTACAATGCAACAAACGGCACTGATTACGTATTTGCTTATATGTTCAGATGTGCTAACAAAACTAACGTGGTTCCATTTAAAAAACGTAGGTTTGTGTTAAAAAACATACTTCTGTGCATTTTTGTATGAAACAATTACACTAGCCCCTCTCCTCACGTTTGGTCTGTGGAATCGGTTCGTCAGTATTTGATGTGGTTTACGAAATATATCCAGCGGTAACGTTAGGTGACTCACCCCGTATATATATAATGACTTTTGAACACTATTAAGGTAAATACATTGTTTGTTCTCTATCAAAATCTTTCATTTGCTAACTATAAGCCTATCAGTAGTTAGTGCCTTCAGTACTTAGAATCTTTTATTTAGCTGGCAGTATTGGCGCTTGCTGTATTGCTGAAGTTCGAGAAACGAAGATTTTTGTGACGTAAGTGATTCATGAAGGGCATAGGTTATTATTAGTCAGGGCTATTCTTTTGTAGGGATTATTAAAAGTCAGATTGCGTTGGGCTAAAATATTGTGTCAGTTTAGTGATGATCAGAATAAGTAAAGAGAAAACTGTCTGAGTACGTTCAGTTTTACTCAGCTGTTTCAGTATCAAATAACGTAAAAGTTAACCAGCACAGTCATCTTTACATTCAAAGGGAAGTTTCACTACCAGCGTTCGTTTACAACGGACAACACCTTCTCGATGTTGCGACTTTTTCCGTCTGTGTAAAATTAGGATCAAATCAAGTACTTTAAGCAATTCAATTTCCACGAAGTCGACACTCAGATTTAAACTCAAAATTTAGGGATAAAATTGTTTTTATCAAGGAACTAAATATATTGTATTGTGAAACATTATTCGAATTACACTTTTCACACATCTAAGTGTTTCTCAACTCCAGTACAGTGTTCGTGAGCCCAGAGGGAGCACAAATGGTACTTAATACATTGCTTATCTGCTCTTGAATCTGAAAATTTTCCTTCGCAGTCCATGGACTGTCATCATCTTTGTCAAAAACAGCTCTTCTATGGTTGGGTTTCCTGCTCTTCACACTGTCCTTTTTACTGCCTATCTTCTATTCAGCTGCTTTCTGTTTTTCCTTGTTTTTCTTTTCTTTTTCATCTCTTTCTTTATTTGCCGCTTCTGACTCTTATAAAGACTTTCAACAAGTGTCGCTGTGGACCCCTTCTTTCGGCCGCTGGTTTTCCGCTTTCCCCCTTTTCAGAGCAGTCAGAAGCCACCGGCGAGATGACCACTGTGCCCACATTAAGGCCATTACAAAGTAGCTGTACCGCTTCAATACCTTGACCGACCTTTCAATAACTAAAGTAGGATTATGCGTAATAATTTCGTGGTTGCGTTTACTTCCTAATATGTGTTAAGGAAATGTGGTTCTGCCTTGAGCAAACACAATTTCTCTTGTTTTACTACCCCTCCATCTTTCGCAGAAGTTTCTCTATCTTCGCTGGGTTTTATTTAATATCTGTTGAATCATATACAAAGACTTGATTCATTGTGATATTTACCACTTCTCTGAGATTATAGTATTTACGTTACTACAAGTACAAGGTATATATTTATTCTTCATGCTAATACTTATAGTAATGTAACGTAAATACTACAATCTCAAAAAATTGGCAAATATCATAATACTAAATTATTTGCATTTTGTTCAACAGATAACAAATGAAACGCACTGTAGATGGAGAGGCTTATCCGAAACATGTTTGGGTAGTAAAATAAGAAAAATTGAGTTTGCTCAAGGCAGAAATATATTTTCTTATTACACACCACTATTATCGAGTCAGCCGACCGGTGTGGCCGAGCGGTTCTAGGCGCTTCAGTCTGGAACCGCGCGACCGCTACGGTCGCAGGTTCCAATCCTGCCTCGGGCATGGACGTGTGTGATGTCCTTAGGTTAGTTAGGTTTAAGTAGTTCTAAGTTCTAGGGGACTGATGACCTTGGATGTTAAGTCCCATAGTGCTCAGAGCCATTTGAACCATATTATGGAGTCAAGATGTGACATTTTGAAAACAATTTGATTTCTATGTCGACGACCTCCAGCTCTACCTAAGCGTCAGACCTGAAGATGTAAACACTGCAATCGCTCAGATGAATGATGATCTGTCTTCAGTAGTGACATGGGCGAAAAGCCTGGGGCTTAAACTAAATGCAAAAAAGACGCAAGTAATCTTAATAGCCCATCAGAAATTAATAAGTTCAGATTTCTGTGAACGGCTACCTCCTATTCTGCTCGACGGTACTCCAATACCATATCAGAAAACAGTGAAGAACTTGGGTGTAACTCTGGATCAGCATCTCAACTGGGCGGAGAATACAGTCGCAGTGTGCCGAAAGACGTCTGCTTGTCTCTATGCTCTCAAAAAGTTTCGGAACATATTTCCACAGGACTTGAAACGCCAGCTCGTGCAAGCACTCGTTCTACCGAACCTCCACTATTGTGATGTGATTCAACAAGGCACGAGTAGTGAAAACAAAAGACGGCTAGAGCTAACCATGAGTGCCTGTGTGCGTTACACCTGCAACATTCGCCGATATGACCATGTTAGTGCTTCATACTCGGAGCTAGAGTGGCTGCGGCCGGACAAATTGCGTGACTACCACACTATGTCTACTTCACAGACTCCTCGTCGCGCAAGCACCCCAGTACCTTGCTTCAGAGATTAAAAACCTGTCATGCCATCATAATCGAAACACGAGGTCACTCTTATTTGGTATCCTAACTGTGCCTACTCACAAAACAAAAGCTTTTGCAAACTCCTTCTCAGTTGCCGCTGTCCGCCTCCGGAACAAACTGCCTCTTACCTTGCGCAAAATTCAATCTCCTGCTGCTTTTAAGAAGAAGTTGAAGCATTTCCTACTATCATCCTCATAAAGTTGTCCACAAAATTAATGTACCAGGCAAATCCTCTCATCTGTCAAATAGCAAAGCTAGCGTCTCCTATCTTGCTCCTGAGATGCCTTCCTCTTCATCTATCTCTATTAGCCAGGCAATCTTCTTTTCCTTTATATTTCCTTAATTATGTTTCATCATGTCTATTCTTCTCCTCCCTTCACCATGAGTCTCCCTCATACTCCCTGCTGCCAGCACTCCTATCTAAAATTTGTCTCTTCAATAATGTCTAATTATAACAGTACTTATGATCTACGAATATAAACTCTATATGTATGTATTTTTCCAGACGTACCTTTCTAATTGTTTATTTCACTTTTTGTACTAGATGTAGTTTAACATGCCTACTAAAACGTATGAATGTAAAATAAGTAGAATGCCTGGTTAGATGTAAGAGAGGGCCTGATGGCCCTAATCTTGCCAGGTTAAATAAATCAATAAATAAATAAAAATAAATAAAAAAGGATGTATTGTATTGTATGGAACTGGAGACCTAGAAACGACGGACAGGCTTCGTCCCTGACGTAGCCCTCAGTGGTTCACAACCCCACAACAGGTCACAGCAGTCCACTCACTCCAACGCCGCCCCACACCGAACCCAGGGTTACATGATGATACAGAGCTTGGATCAAATACATAATTTAACCGTATACAGTGTAAGAAATAACCAGCAAAATGCATGTACAGAATCAAATGTTGAAAGTATTGTGATAAATTATCTACACATTACACAAGTTCTTAGATTTCTAAGTCCAATCTGTTGATCCAGTTGAGCCCTTCAGGTGATGCATGGTGAATGTCATTTATTGATCCCCCAAAGGCTCGTTTCGGGCATTCACCAACAATGTGATTAATTATTTGCAGGGCAGCTCCACAGTCACAATCTGGAGATGTTGCCCAGCTTCATTTGTGCTTTAGATATCCGCAGTTCCCTTGTCGTGTTCGGATGCGGTTGATGGTTCTCCACTGGCGTCTGGGGAGTGTGAAACCTGGAACTCGCATGGAAGGCTTTTCAACCAGGTGACAGTTGAACACTGACGATCTTCCCACTGACTTCTCCATACTTCGTCGGAGGCTTCAAGATGTTGTGCAGTTCGCCAAGGTGGTTTTCTTGACTTCAGACGCAGATGTTCTGCTATTAATATAGCGCTCTGTACGGGTAGCTGGGGGTTCTTCTCAGTGTTGCTCCAGATCTTCAGGAGAGCATCTGATCTTCGTAGAGCTAGAGGTTGGATGTTGCTTAAAACTGGTAGCGATGCAGTTTGAGTGCTACGTATGCAGCCTGTGATAAGTCGCATTGTCTGGTTGAGTTGCGCATCTATCTTGCTACAGTGGGCACTGTTCATCCAAGTTGGACAACAGTATTCAGTGACAGAGTATGATAGTGCCAAAGCAGTTGATCCTAGGGCTTGAGCGCTGCAACCCCAGGAGGTACCAGCAAGCTTCTGAATGATATTATTACGGGTCTTCACTTTTGCGGCCACGTTGGAGAGATATTGTCGGAAAGTTAGGGACCTATCGAATGTTATTCTGAGGTTCTTCGGTGTGCTGCAGTACTTCAAGGTTTGGCCTCGGAGTTTAACTTCTGGTTTATAGTCAGAGTGTCTGTTCCGTAGGTGGAATGCTGAAGTAACAGTTTTCTGAGGGTTTAGGCGGAGGCACCATTTCCTAGAGTATGTGTCCAAGATTTCCATGTCGGCAGTTAATGTGCTTTCAGCAGTGGTGAAACTGGAGCTCTGGGTTATCAAACAGATGTCATCAGCATATATGAATTTCCTTGAGGTTGTGGCTGGCAGATCATAAATGTATAAACTGAAAAGGAAAGGGGCCAATACAGATCCTTGACGTAGTCCGTCACTTACTTTGAAGACTTTGGTTCTGTCGCTATCAGAGTAAATCTGGAAAACTCTGTTGCTTAGCATGTTGCTAAGTAGGTTTGTGAGTTTCCGACACTGAGTGATGCTCACAAATTTTAAGAGAAGGCCTTCTCGCCATACGGTGTCGTAGGCGGCGGATAGATCCAAGAAAGAAGCTTTGCTTACGCATTTCTTCTCGTATCCATTTTCAATATGGGTAGTTAATGAAAAAACACAGTTATTAAAGCTTCTACCAGGCCTGAATCCAGCTTGCTCTATGGGTGTTTGTTTATACGAATGTTTGCGTGGTAGAGTAGTTATGGTGTACGCGTACGTGGAGAAACTGTTTGCGCAGCAATCGCCGACATAGTGTAACTGAGGCGGAATAAGGGGAACCAGCCCGCATTCGCCGAGGCAGATGGAAAACCGCCTTAAAAACCATCCATAGACTGGCCGGCACAGGCACACCGGTCCCCGACACAAATCTGCCGGGCGGATTCGTGTCGGGTACCGGCACTCCTTCCCGCCCGGAAAGCAGAGCAGTGACCGCATGGCTAACCGGACGGGCTTTTAAAAGGATGAAAGTTACATTGCCTCTCAATAATAAATACACAAAGTGACCACTTACGTTATATCAGGATAACTAAGGAGTGGCACAGTGCACATGGAGCGACTGGGCACTCCAGCGAGAATAATTTGAGGCATTTCCAGAGCGATACCAGCACCTCGTAGCTTCCGGGACCCCACATGACCATTTTTCCCTGCTATCCCGTACTGACAACCTGTCAGTCTCCCTTCGACAATTACCAAATCAGCCCTGTTGGCACATACAGTTGCTCCCCTCACTATGGTCCCCGGAGTTGGAGAGGTATGGGGCTCGAGAATCGCTACTTTCTGTGTTATTTCTCCTTTTCCTCTATAGACACATCAGCGTCGATCTGACGGACACAAACAGAAGTGAAACACGTCGCTGAACACTACAGAATACCACTCAGTGACCGAACTGAGTCTGGCTACATGTCATGCTAATCTCTGCTGTCAGCAGGGTGGTGCCATGGGTAAACAATACGTAGCACGTCGAGATCTTAACCCAGCTTCTACTATTCTCTTCCCCACGATTCCTGGTGACATTCTGCCTTTAATCTCTGCACGAATTTCAGGCGTCGTAATCCATGTGGTAGGACCCAAACCTACTCTTCTTGCCCCAATGTTGACCTGATGCCACGTCATAGTCACTCTTTCTACAGCCATTGTACTAAAGCCCACTGTCTGTGCGATCTGTGAGTGTGATGCTCTTGTGTCCCTCATGCCACAGATTCGACCTTTCTCGAAATCCGAAAGACCGCGGCAATTTACACTTGCACGTCATCCGTGTATTCCGTATACCGATCTTCATCTGAGAAGTTGCAATAGTGTTAGACACGCTCAACAGCCATCGTGTACGCACAGTATGCTTCATCTGTAGACAGACTTGAGTAACTTCGACCTATATATCCTCTGTGTAGTGAATAACCTTAAATCTCTTAATAAAAATAAGACCTCCGGTCCAGATTGTACACCAGTTAGAATCCTTTCAGAGTACTCTGATATATACTCAGCAACCGGTCTCTAGTGCAAAGATGCGTCCCTAAAGACTGAAAAAATGCGCAGATGACACCAATACTCAAGAAAAGAAATAGGAATAAGCCGCTGAATTAAAGATCCATACCATTAACGTGACACCAATACTCAAGAAAAAAATAGGAATAGGCCGCTGAATTAAAGATCCATACCACTAACGTCGATTTGCAATAGGATTTTTGGAACATATGCCGTGTTCGAACATTATGAATTACCTCAAAGAAAACGATTTATTGATAAACAGCCAACACGGATTCAGGAAATGTAGTTCTTTTGAAACACAACGAGCTTTTTAGTCTCAGGTAGTAATGAGTGCAATCGACAGAGGATGTCAAATTGGATCCGTATTTCTAGATTTACAAAATTCTTATGACACCGTTCCTCACAAGCGACTTCTAATCAAATTGGGTGTCTAATTCGAAGGTGGTAACTGACGGGACATCATTGTTACAGACTCTCTGCTATTTCTGGTCTATATAAACGATTTAGAAGGCAATCTACGGAGCCCACTTATATTGCTTCCAAATGATGCTGTCATTTATCGTCTTAAAGAGTCATCAGTCATCAAAACCAATTCCAAAATGATTAGGTAAGATATCTGTATGGCTCGAAAAGTGGCAATTGACTACTAATCCCTACGTCCTTCCCCGCAGCTATGCACTTGTAAATCGTTAAAGAGTCTACTGCCCTGCACTTCAGTGCCAGTTTGCTGTAACGAAAAGTGTGACGTAAGTCTCAAGAGTATTAAAAGAAGTCGATTGAATTTCGGTAACACGATAGATCACACAGATTAAAGGCTGTAAATTCAACAAAGTACTTAGGGATTGGCCCGCCCGGTTGGCCGTGTGGTCTAACGCACGGCTTTCCGGGCAGGAAGGAGCGCCGGTCCCCGTCACTTGTGTCGAGGTCCGGTGAGCTGGCTAGCCTGTAGATGGTTT